>NC_143251.1:131615909-131916363 GCF_984573655.1 Nuphar pumila
AGAATGATTCATTTGAGTATCGGTATCGGCCGATTCACTTGAACGGTTGGCCAAATGATACAGGGCCTATACCGATACTGACAACATTGGTCCCGCCTATTTGTCACCACAACCGAACTAATCATGTCATTATATTACTAGTTTGATTAGACACCATTTTCTTTCCCTTCCTTCCCATTGGGAAGTTAGATCATGTTAATCCATAGTAGTGATCTGATTTAGGGGTAGCAATCGGTCGGGTTGGGGGGTCAGCATACCTCAACCCGAACCTGACCCGTTTATTAAACGGGTAACCCGACACGACCCGCCAACCCGCTTAACAAACTGGTTGGGTCGGGTAAACGGGTTGGCGGATTAGCGGGTCGGGTCGGGTTGACCCGCCTGCCTAACCCGTTTATTAAACGGGTCAGCCGGCTTGGCGGGTTGGCATACCCCTAACACGAACCCGACCCGTTTAATAAACGGGTTAGGTGGGTTGACCCGTTTATTAAACGGGTTCATTTTTGCCCAACCCGAACCCACCTAAGAGTCGGGTTGGCGGGTCGTGTCAGGTTTTGTCACCCCTAATCTGATTGTTGCCTTTGCTTTATACCTTTCTCGGCCTTTTGGCTAACATCAAGATTGTTGTCTTGCTTCTTGGGATGCAAATGTATCGGCTTCTGTTAGACCTTTCGATCTGAACTGACACCTTATTCTCGGATATGGATTTTAAAATGTTGATCCGCATGTGTACTTGAGTCATATTTGGAGTGGTCCATGCAAAATTTTATTGGATTTGGATTCAAACAACTTTCTACCAGATCTACATTCAGTTCTGCATCAAATTCGATCAGTTTGTACTTTTGCATGTTGAAAAACCTGTTTCCGTCAATTTTTCTCTTGGATCTAGTATTGTCACATAGGATCCAAATATGGATTGAGAACTATTTCATGGAGCTTATCCAGATCCAAAATCGGCGGGTATTCCATGGGTTTGCCCACTTTAATGCACGTTGGGCACTAACTATTGTTTCCAGCCTCCAAACTGATGGCCACTTTACGTGTAGAATAGATTATGGCTAACTAGTAATTAAACCCATTTCATTATAAAATTAATTATGTGATAAAAGTTCCATCCCCATGAAAGTATTTACTCATATTTATTTGGCAACCACATGCTTTTATTTAGGAAAAAATATTGGTGGGTTCCAAATCCACTAGTGAACAACTTTATTTTTTATTTTATTTTTTTGGCAGATCTGACCCACTAGAAGTGATCTACTGGGCGTAGTAGAAACTGGCCCTTGGAGCATGTTTTTTTTTATGTACATGGTGGATTTTTTGGAGGTTAAAAAATCTACAGCCTACAATGTATCAATTTTTTAACTATCAATTGTATTTCTACATTGAAATAATATGATCTAAGCGTTGATTCCCACTATTTTGATTATGTTCCATGGAGTCAGATTTGATCAAAACAACTTGCCCCTTGAATTTCGACTAGGAGGTTTGGAACCCACAATGTGAACCTTAAGTGCTCGGTTTCTAAGATGGACTTTGGAGAATTTTTAACATACCTTGCAAGGATTTGAGGAACCATTTTGATTACAATTTGTTAAGAAATGATGTACGGAGAAGGCAACGGGGGAGGGATGTAGGATTTGAAAACATACCTTGAGTTATGCATTTAGGACACGTTTGAAAGAGAGAAAAACTCTCATTGGAAAATAAAGTTTTGCCCTGTGAGAGTTTTTTATATGAGAAGTTTTTAAAAAAGAAAGTTTTTTCCTTGTTCGTGTAGCATGAGAAAAACAGTGGAAAATGTGAAAAATGAGAGAGAGGAGGAGGGTGGAGGAGGTGGTGGTGGTGGTATTGGGATAAGCCACGATGTGTGGCAGTTACCCATGTTTTTGGTAACCCCCCATGTTTTTGGTAATCCTTTTTTTTAGTGTTTCTTTCGATAAACTTACTAAAAATCAGGAAGGAAACGGTTACGCTAACTGATCTCCTGCTGCGGCTATAAAGCTTGGTATCAATGAGCAACCCATGATCAAGAGAAAAACACAGAAAAAGGGTTAAGGAAAAAAATACATATTTCTAAGTTTTTTGACTAAAGAGGGAAAGAGAGATTCTGCTCACCGACTGCTGAAGGAGCCTACGCTCATTTGAGGGTTGCAGTCTGGCTGAGGAGCGAAGCTCATCCTGTTCCAGCCACCAATGCCAACCACCAGCCATCATCCGGTTCTTCGATGGCCGCCTCAGGTACGCCCACCTTCGCTCTGGTTTTGTTATGTGCAGCAAAGGATCCCAACATTGGGTTATGGGCTCACGCCATGCTTTTCTGCTACGAGGGCCTGTTGGCATTTTTTCGGCCACTGTCGCCATGGGGCGACAGTGTTTTTCGACAGCCCATTGTCGTAAGGCAATATGGTGCATCGGTTCTCGTCCATCGGTGGGGTGATGTTGGCTGCAAGCGACGACAGCCGAACACAAAAAAAAATTAGAGTTGGGGTTTTTACCAACGCCGTTGAGTTGTAGGAAGGCCGATCGACGCCGGGGTTGCCTCGAACTATTTTCGAAGGGGGAGGGGAGTTGTTTTCGCCGGATCGCTGGCATCCGTCCGGCGACGTGCAACAACAAGGGTTTTCCCCATTCTCTATTCCATCTGTCGTCGGGCAGTGGGGTTTTCTTGTTGACGTCTGCAGGACACCGTGGGTGCATCGTCGGGAAGATGCGGCCTTCGTCGGCCGCTTCACCGGCGTCGTGGTCCGTCTGACGTCACGCGACATTTGGGGCGGCGAGCCCTCTTTTTTTGGCTTCCCCTCTATCGTCAGGCGAGGCAGAAGATGTCATCACCGGGATCTTGCCAGAGAAGCGTCACTGGCCGAGCTTCGTGAGGGTCGCCGGCAGGCGACGTTGGTCACCGGCAGGCCGGGTGGGTAAATCCTCTTTCAATTTCACCGATTTTGTAATCAGAAACCCTCATATTTCTGTTTTTTGTTTTTATCGGTGGAACCAGATTGGGTTCGGTACCTTTTGATTCGGTGAGAGACCCGATCCAAACCCACTCAGGGTGGATCGTGTCTACCATTTTTTCTTGGATCAGACCCAGACCCATGATGGTTATGGGTATGGGTCTGATCCGAAAAGACCGGGTCCGACCCGGGTTATGTTTATACCGGGTCAGGCTCGGATCCTGTTAGTACCATGTCAGTCTTGGATCCGGTTAATATCGAGTTAGACTCGGATCTGGTTCATACCGACTCAGACCCAGATTTGGTTCATTCTTGCAGACGAACAACTACCTCAGTGGGAGAAAAACAATTGCGAGGCCCCATTTTCACACGCACATGCTCTCTCTCTCTCTCTCTCTCTCTCTCTCTCTATATATATATATATAATGTGCACACTGATCAACCTTTTTAATGTTTTCTTTGAATCTGACCGTACAATGTGTTACATGTGTTTGATTTTATAAGAATGAACTCTTGCATTTTTATAAGGTTTGAAAATAGACGGTGAAACATTTTTATAAATATTCAAAATTTTTAAAAAATTAATTTTGATCGAAAAACCATAATTCAAGTATCATTTTCTAACACATCTGAGTGGCCGGATTTGAGAAAAACAACTTGGAAAGCTCCCTTCTCTCGCAGTAGGCTGCCATAGGAAGGTACTATGCTCTCTCTCTCTCTCTCTCTCTCTCTCTATATATATATATATATATATATATATATATATATATATATATATATATAACCCTCCAAATGTGATCTATATGTTTCCTTTAGTAGAAATTAAGGCTTCGGTCATGTTCTTTTAATGTGTATGTCTGATTTTATGGAGATTAAAAGTTCAATGGCCGACAATGATCTGAAATTTCAACCTTAAAAAAATGTATTTTTACTTGAAAGAATGCAATCTAAGAATCAATTATTTCTATATATTTTGACCCTGCTGAATGCATTCATGAGGGCAGATTTGGTTTACGATCTAAGAATCAATTAGTACTATAGATTTTGACCATGCTGAATGCATTCATGAGGTCAGATTTGGTTTACGATATAAGAATCAATTACTATAGATTTTGACCATGCTGAATGCATTCATGAGGTCAGATTTGGTGAAAATGACACCCTCTATATGTTATGAGTTTTGCCAAGGGGGACCCAAGAGGGTAGCCACTATTTTTCACTCAGACACAAACACAAACACACACACACCATATATATATATATATATATATATATATATATATATATATATATATATATATATATATATATATATTATTTATATATTATTTATATAGCTTAGAAAATGAGATTTTTTGGGGGTGCAAATCCAACCCTATAAATGTGATATAGATGTATAGATCAAAATTTGGATCATAGAATTTCAATGCATTAGTAGGTTCTTCTTTTTCTTTTTGATAGGCAAGCTGGGGTTAGGCCGACCCCCACCAGTTACACTACAAACCATTGGGTTTTGAACTTGCAACGTCCCAACACATGGTGACGTGCACTACCAGCTCCTACCAAACAAGCGGTGCCCGTGGGTCATTAGCAGGTTTTTCTGTTGATTCAAAAATCGTTGGTTGTAAGTACCTTAAACTTTTTCAACTTGGTAAAAAAAAAATCCTTGAAAAAACACTATCCAAGAGTCAAATCCTAGCAAATTGCGCATGCTGAACAGGTACAATGTTATGTTAGATTGAGTGAAAACTCTCAACTATGTTTTATTATCTAGATTTACGCACATTTGCTTGTAACAAATACATTCCAATTGAGCAATTTAGGTAGGTGGCATCTAAGAACTGGAAAATGCTTCATTATCAAGGGAGGCATTCATCATAAAGAACTCACAAGGCACTGTCTCTGCAGTAGCCTATACAGGGAAAGGGATAAGGGGTTGTAGGGTTGTGGATTATCTCCTTTTTTGTATTATGTTGGCCTCAATGATAACAAATATTTCTTTTTCAAATTTAATGCTTGGAGACAAAGCAAAGGGGTTTGCTTTGGAGCAAGCTCCTTGCTCATTTAGACTACTTGATGACAGCCTGTGGATAGGATGTCTTGAATCAGAAGGCCATTATTTACCAAGGTCAGTTGAGTATGAATGTGGAAGTTGGTAACTGTACAATAGAAGCTTGATGTGTCACTAACACAAATTTGTTCCTGTAAACTGACTTGTTTTGTGTCAACAATTGAGACACATTGCCATTGTGCACTGTGTGAGCAACAACAATGATTTTTTCTCAAGCATTTTAGGCAAAATCCCACATCTTGCTTTTATAATCAGACAGATGCCTGCCTTTGATCATGACTTTTGGAGAAAATAGTAACGATGTTGCAGTTTGGTATAAGTTTGCACATGCTCAAATGGCCTTTTTTTCTTGTGTTGTGATCATTACTGTAGCAGACCTCTCTCAAAGATTCGAGCTATAGCACATGGTTTCATAAAATCCGATTGTCCAGTAATAACTTTGTGCTGCTAGATCTGGTTCTGTATATGTAATATGCATATTTAATTTTGATGACAGCTCACCGCGGAAGTGCATATTTAATTGAGAGTACTCGGATCAAAACAGAATAAGAGCAGATCAGAATATATTGTGTATCGAATTATCAGTCCCTCCGGCACATTTCACTTGGTGAAAATGTTGGCGGCCCCATTGTTGTTGCTCCCAACTGCGATAAGCAGTGGGGATTGAACATAACTGACGATTAGATATTACAATATGGTCTTATCTTCTAGAGGTTCTGCAATTTTTGGCTGTTCTGTATCTGATTCCAATCGGAATCCCCATGTATTTAGCTGTTCTGGATTCCAATTGCTTGCATCCCTAGTAAAACCTCTTTTTAAAAACACTGAATCGTTGATAACAAGTCATGCACCTACTGTAGTTTGTAGGCATCTGAGTGGGTTCAATCCAGATCTCTCTCTCTCTCTCTCTCTCTCTCTCTCTCTCTCTCGTTCTGTTATCATTACTTTTTTACTGCATCCCAACCAAGGTTGAAAGAAAGGGAAACGAAAACAGAAAACTTTTTGAAAAAACGAAACAGAGACGAGGCTTTTCAGGTGCATGTGAAACGGGAAACGATTTGGGAAACAAACCCGGAAACAATTGGAAAATGCATGAGAAATACATGAGAAATATTTAAGAAAAACTAATATAATAAATTAATAAAAACAGAAAATATGCACCGCACGAAAGGGAAATGCTTGAGAAACATGAGGAAGAACACATGGCAATGAAGGCGCAACAGAAAACAAGCAGCAAGTGGATGAACGACAGCACATACAAGGATTAGAAGACGGAGAGCAAGAGAAAGAGATTGAGGTAGGTTTGCTTCAAGAGTGCAAATTTTTAATATTGTATATCTGTATATATGCTGGGCATATATTTATACACTCTTGGATTCCCTATTGCCCAGACTTGGCAATTAAGCTATGGAGAGATATGCGGCACATAATCTCTGTTTAAAACAGTTTTATAAAACAAAAGTTTGATTTTGAATTATCTTTTTGAAAAGGTATGCAAAACTCATAACCGTGAGCGGGTCCACCCACGATTATGAGATACATGAAAGATATGGATCATGGCCATATACCAACATCTCCCACTTGGCCATGAGACTGTTGGTTTGCTCCCACTTTTATGGGCTTCCCAACAAAGATTACAGATTTTCCATATCATGGTTTTCATCATAATCTATTCACAAATATCTTAGCCCCATATGGGCTACATGTTTGATAAACAGGTTTTCTGAGATCCCTTTAGTCAAAGGGTTCTCCAGTTTTCATTAATACGATTGTTGCCTGATTATCATAATATAAATGAACAAGTTCTTTCATGATTTTCAACTTTAGGTCTTTTAGAAACCTGTTAATCCAGACAACAAAGGTGGTGGCTACATTACAAGCGATGTACTCAGCCTCTTGAGTGTGTTGAGCAACACATCCTTGTTTCTTACATGACCAAGCAACCGCTCCACCTCCAAACAAAATGATATAGCCGAAGGTAAACTTGCTATCATCTTTGCATCCAACAAAGTCAGCATCAGAATATTCGACCAATTCCAGCTCATCAGTCTCGAAACACAATTGTAGTCCTTTCGACCCTTTTAAATATCAGAATATTCTTTTAGTAGCTTGCCAGTGAGGCCACTCAGAATTTTCTTGATATCGACTGACAAGACCTACTGCAAATCTTATATCAAGTCTTGTACACAACATCACGTACATCAAGCTGCCAACAGCTTGAGCATAAGGTACATTTAGCTTCTGTTGTCCCTCACCTGGATAATCACTCTTAGATTAACTCCTTTAGCTACAGGAGTTCCAATCAGTTTGGAGTCATGCATTCAAAATTTCTTCAAAATATAATCAATATATTTTTCTTGGCTAAGACTAAGGATCTTAGACTTTCTGTCATGGGTGTTTTTAATTCCTAAAATGTAGGATGCTTCACTTGTATCTTTCATTTCAAAATTAGTGTTCAACCAATGCTTAGTCTTAATTATCATGTCATTGTCATTTTCTGTCAATAATATGTCATCAACATATAGAGACAGAATGCAAAAATGACTCTCACTTTTCCAAACATATACAGAGTGGTCTAATTGATTGGCTACATATCCAATCTTTGTGATAGCTTTGTGAAAAACCAAATACCACTGTCTTGGTGATTGTTTTAGTTCGTACAAGGATTTTTTTCAACTTATACACTTTATCTTTATCAATAATATAGTCCTCTGGTTGTTCCATATATATTATTTTTTTTAAGTCACCATTCAGAAAGACAATTTTTACATTCATCTGTCATACATCTAGATCATAGAAAGCCATTATAGAAAGAATTATCCTAATGGAGGCAAACTTAGCTATTGGTGAATAGGTTTTTGTATAATCAATATCTTCTTTCTGTGAGAAACCTTTTACTACCAGTCTTGCTTTGAATTTATCAATTATTCCATCAACTTTATACTTTTTCTTTAGAACCCATTTACAATCAACTGGTTTTCTTCCTTCACGAAGGTTTGTTAATTCCCAAACTTGGTTCTTTTCAATGAATTCAATTTCTTCATCCATGGCTTCCTTCCAATCTAAGGATTCATATGAATTTATTGCATCATTGCATGTCAGATTATCAATCATTTCATCCAGGTTTACAGAATAACCAAGGTCCTTAGTCAAATAAACATAGTAATCATCCAAATAGGATGAGGGAGCTCTAGACTTTTTATGACCACCCCAATTTTGAGAAGTAGAGGCACTAAAATCAATTGGTTCATTGTCTAATTGTTTCACAGTTGGTCCATTGCCTAACTGTTTCACAGTTGGTTCATTGCCTAACTGTTCATTTTGATCATCAAGATTATCCAGTAAATCAAGTTGTTCTTCCACTGGATCAGTGGATTCATTATTGAGTTCTTCTAAGAACTCTACATCTCTACTCTCAATCAATCCCATAGATTGATGGTATAATCTATAGCCTTTGGATCCTTTTGGGTATCCAATAAATATGCATCTTACAGATCTATTATCCAATTTATCCATCTTTGGATCTAAGATCTTCACACGTGCTACAGATCTTCATCTCTTGAGATGGCTCAAATATGGTTTCATACTAGTCCATCTTTCATAGGAGGTAGTTGGGACTACTTTGCAGAGTACTCTAATCAACATATACATAGTTATATTTACAGCTTCACCCCAAAATATCTTGGGTAATTGTGCTCCTGCCAACATGGATCTCACCATGTTCAAGAGGGTTCGATTACACCTCTCAGCAACACCATTTTGTTATGGTGTTTTAGGCATTATTCATTGTCTATTTATCTTAAGATCCTTACAATATTCACAAAATTCATTTGAGGTGTATTTACCTCTTCTATCAGACCTTATTAATTTAATATATCTTCTAAGTTATCTTTTGACTTCACTTTTATATTTCTTGAATTTCTCAAAAGCTTCAGACTTTTGTCTGATTAGATACAAATATGCATATCTTGAAAATCATCAATAAATGTTATAAAATATAACATGTCACTATGGGTTTAGACTCTGAATGGTCCATAAATATCCATATGGATAATTTTTAATAAATCAGCGGCACATATCACATTGGATGGAAAAGGTTTTCTTGCCATCTTACCATAAATAGAGGACTCACATTTTTCAAAGTGAGTTTCATTAAAGGTAGGTATTATTTCTTACTGTGCTAATTTTTTTTATACTTAGATGTCATATCCTTTTATATCAAACCTTAACATCAACATTAAATGCACAGTTAATATAAGCAAAAACAAATCCTTTATTATTACATAACTTGAACATACTATGTTCTTTTACAAATTTTCCTTCAAAAAGGACCCTGTCATGCTTTCCTACTGTGACCTTGCCAGAGACAAACCTGAGTTCAAAACTTTTACCAATCAAAGCTGATATAGACACTAGGTTCCTCCTCATGAAGGGTACATGCAAAAACTCATTTAATAAAACACTAGTGCCTCCCACCTTGAGTCTATAAGACCCAATACCCATTACATCACAGTAGGAATGATTTCCCATATATACTTTATGTTCACCAGGATCAAGCTCTTTCATATCCACTGCCCCATTTATGGTCTTGGATATATGTTGGGTAGCTCCAGAATCTACCCACCATCCAGACAACTCTTCATTTGCAAATAAGCATTCAGACACTACACAGATGACTTCTTTGTTGTCATTTCTCCTCCTGTTGTTGTTGTTGTTTCTCCCATTGTTCGCATAGTTTCCATTATTCTCATTGTTGGAGAACTTTGTCCTGCAGTTTTTCTAGATATGCCACAGCTTTTCGCATTTGTAATACTTCACTTGAGATCCATTAATGTTCCCTTGAGGCCTTCCAAAACTTGAATTTTGACCTCTGTTGAACTTGCTATTTTTATTACCCTTTCTTTTAAACTGATTGGTTTTAAAGGGTACTCGACTATTGGAGGACTTGTCCTGGGCTACCATCAGCTCAGATTTCTTATCTTTAGCCATATGTTCTTGTTCAATGGCCAATTGAAGGAATAGTTCAGTCAGGTTAAGGCTTCTAGAGTTTAGCCTAAGAGCAATGGTTACTATCTTCCATGAAGCTGGCAAACTATTCAAAATAGTGGATACTTGCATCCTATCTGATATAACATTACCTGCTATGGCTAGGTCTTTAGCCATTACCAACATCTGGTTGACATGATCAACTATATTATCAGACTCCTTCATTCTATATGAGTTGTATTGTTCAAGGAACAACTGGATATGGACTTTAGATGTTGTATCATACTTTGTAGCTATGACATCTATCATTTTCTTTGCAGTCTTGTAATCCTCAAAGACTCTAATCAAGTCATCATCCATATAAGTTAACATGATGGTCTTAGCCATAAGGTCATCCTTTTTAAATTTGTCATATTTGTCTTTCTCCTCTTTAGTTCCAGTCTCTTCAGGTTGAATCAAAGTTTTTTAGAGAACATACTTCAGGCCTTCTAGAGTCAAGGACAAGGGAATCCTACGCTTTCAAATAGGAAAGTTGGTCCCATTTAACTTATCGGTCTTGGCAAGCTCTGACGCACACACCCTACTCACCAATTTTTGAATATTAAAATTTTTTATTATTATAGCAAGTTTAACAAAAAAAATTATATTAGTTTTACTTGAAGAAACCAAAAGGTTTATACTTCATGAAGCAAAATAATTCTTCAAGAGTAGTAAAAAAAAATTATTAATAAGCTTCAACTTGGAAGAATGGTCCACGGCTAAAAAGATAAAATAAAATATTTTCTGCTAAATTCTGAAATTCATAGGTACTCCAATGAAATTTCTCTATAAATTTTGGATTATTCAAGAAATTTCTGACGCAAACAAAAAACAAGCAGCAAGTGGATGAACGACAACACATACAAGGATTAGAAGACGGAGAGCAAGAGAAATAAATTGAGGTAGGTTTGCTTCAAGAGTGTGAATTTTTAATATTGTATATCTGTATACATGTTGGGCATATATTTATACACTCTTGGATTTCATATTGCGCCCAGACTTGGCAGTTAAGCCACTGAGAGATATGCGGCACATGATCTCCGTTTAAAACAACTTTATAAAACAAAAGTTTGATTTTGAATTATCTTTTTGAAAAGGTCCACAACACTCATAATCGTGAGCGGGCCCACCCACGATTATGAGATACATGATGGATATGGATCATGGCCATATACCAACAAAGTTTCTTATAGTGTGAGAAATGTGCTTTATAAGATCTAGATTTTTATTAATTCCTATAGTCTTCGGAAACCTTCCTTCTTTATTCAGACTTGGAATTTGCATAAAAAACATGAAAACCCCACTACTGACGAAATTATCTCCAATTCAAGTCGAGCAAATTTTTGGGCACGTGTGCATGTGTGCACGTGCGTATGTGTTATTGAACCTGTCATTCTTAAATTTTCACGAATTTCATGTTAGACCCTCGTAATTTTTTTATTCATGGGAAAATCTCGGCGAGGGAAAAACTAGGGATTGCTTAAAAATTATGGTTGCTTAGAAAGTTTTGGAAAAATATTATAATATAAAGTTATATAACATATAAAAGTATGTATGTAAACTATATATAGATAACACCAAAGTTGAAAATTTTCTTTTAACTTGTCAATATCAAATATATAAAAAAAAATGTCAATATCGCATTACAAATCACATTATTTTCATTCCAAATGATATTTAAAAAATTATCACATTTCTAACAACAAAATAATGGCTATTGAAAAAAAGTTTTCAAAATAACTGATATATATATATATGCAATGGTTAGACTAGGTCTCATTTTTTGGACCCAATTCATCCAGTACCCACTTTTCAAAGTCTGGTTCTTGGCAGGTCCGTGGACCAAAGTTTCAGATTTAGAATTTAGGAGCTGAGTTTGATTGGACACCCCACCAAACCGCTCTCTCTCTCTCCTGTAAACGTGCTCAAGAGGATACTTGTACAAAAATACGTGCTCAAGACGGTAAGATACTTGCACCAAAATAATATATATTTTTTTAGATTTATAGGGAGAAACCGCCCTCATGATGTGAGATCTAGTCATGTGGCTGACTGACGTACTTACTGTTGCTATCCTGTCAGCGTAAAACTCCGTGAGCTTACCCCCTTGCCATCTGTGAGTTGCCAGCTTGTATAAGGGATGACACTCATGGGATTTGAGAGGGTTGTGTATGTTCGCCCCCGATGATTCACTGAATCCCACGTCCGTGTTCGGGGGATCGAATGAGCGCCACGTATTCATGCACATGGGGCTCGTATTCCCGTGTATGTTGACATAACTTTGCATCGGACTCTGGTGCTGTTGCAAAGACTTAATCACCCTTACTTGCTTTTCTTGCCCTGAAATGACGGTTCGAGGAAATGACAAAAATATCCTCTATTCAAAAGTTGTGAAACGACGGGTGGGGAAAAGGATAAAAAAGTCCTCCTTCCAGAAAGTTTGATGTTAACCATTTAAAGTGGAGACGTTCGCCTGCGCCATCTGCTGTAACAGTGCTCCCATTATCAATGTTCCAGTGTTACAAAACATTCCAGTGTCTTCTCTTCATTACTGCTGTCGTTAGGCATCATGGAAGAAAGCAATGATTCACAAACATTCCAACCAGTGCCATTAAGGCACAGTGAGTAGCTTTTCATCTCATCATGCTATCGATGAAGAAGGCATGTCGTCTTGTGTGCCATTAAGGCATTGTTTGGTTATTGCAGGTAGATCTTGTTATTAAGAAGGTTGGAAACTTATCGATATTTGTAAGACGCTGGGACCTGTTGACAAGAACACTTGTTTGTAGATGCTAGGAAGGGCCTCTACCCCATCAGGTATCCTACAGTCACTCATCATATGCATTGTATCTCAAACCGCTGTATTAGTAACAGACTCTCATTTTTGTGAGATACATTTTTGTTAGTTAATATCGATTTGTTTGCTATTATGTTCAAGTTCTTCTTTATCGATTTGTAATTTATTGTGCGATATATTTATCGACCTTTTAGATAGTATGTTTTTGTATCGTCGAGTTATAAGTTATAAAAACTGAACTGCCGTATCGATTTTCAATATCTGACAAATCGCTATACATATCATTTTGTAAGATATTATATGTTTTGTAATATGTATTTGTAAGATATTTGTACACAGACTTTGAAAACGTTTGGGTGCAGAAACACATCTTGACATGCATGGCGGGGCGATTTTCGCATGCATATCGTTGCTCTCTCAGCGACTTCTATTGAACTCGCTTTAGAGCCTCGTGGATATTATGAGAGCGTTATCGTCAACACACATGTACGACATGTTTATTTTATTGGCATGGTAAGCGACACGTCGATGCTCAGCACAAGCAAACATCAAACCGCACTTGCTTTGATACTTCCATTCATTAAATCGTTGCTTTGACTTGCGTAACCCTAGTGGTATCCGTTCTTATATGCATCCTGATTAAATCGTAGTAAACCTATGCCGCTTGCTAACGGAAATTGATATATTGCTTACAAAACATTCCACTGTCTTCTTTTATTTGTCGTTGTTGTTAGGCATTAAGGAAGAGAGCAATGATGCACAAACATTCCAACCAGTTCCATCAAGGCGGCGTGAGTAGCTTCCCAGCATCATGCTATCGATGAAGAAGGCATGTCGTCTTGTGTGTCATTAAGGCTTTGTTTGGTTATTGCAGGTAGATCTTGTTCTTACGATGGTTGGAAACTTATCGATATTTGTAAGACGCTGGGACCTGTTGATAGGAATGCTTGTTTGCAGATGCTAGGAAGGGCCTCTACCCCATCAGGTATCCTACATTCACTCATCATATGCATTGTATCTCAAACCGCTGTATTAGTAACAGACTCTCGTTTTTGTGAGATAATATCTACTTGTTTGCCATGTTACTGCAAACACAAATTGATATATTGCTTAAAACATTATTGAGCTTATCATCAGGTTGTAATAAAGACGATGTAGCTCAATCAATAGAAAGATCTGGAGAATTGAATATCTATGCTTATGACCCAACTGAAGAATTGAACAACTGCACTGACGATGCACATGAAAAGAAGGGTGCAGGCATTAGACCCACTATTGACTTGAATGTTCCAGTGGAAGAAATGCAATTCAATGATGAGGTAGACTACCATGACAGCGCACATAATAAAAGTGTATGCACCGGGAATGTACACGGAAGTACACCTGACTTCAATGTTCCAGGAGAAGAAATGCAATTCAATAATGATCCTGATTTTGATGTCAGTACACTTAATAAAACCGTAGGAACTGGGAATGTACATGGAATTGCACTTGACTATGTTCCTGTAGAAGGAATGCATTTTAATAACGAAGAAGATGCATATAAATTTTACAATGATTATGCCTTAAAAGTTGGCTTCAGTGTGAGAAGGTTTTCTTGGTCAAAAAATGCACAGGGTGTCTTGGTTAGAAAGACATATGTCTGTTCCAAGCAAGGTTGGAAGAAATCAATGAGAAATCCAACTAGGAGCACGCCAGAATCAAGATGTGGATGTCAGGCGAGATTGGTTTTGAGAAGACATCCGAATGAAAAATTTGTCGTGCGTACGTTAATCAGTGATCATAATCATGATTTATCTGCATCATTTATGACTCCTATGCTAAGGTTACATCGTAAAGTAACTGTAGCTCATGCTGCAATGGCTGAAATAGCCGATAGCGCCGACATTGCACCAAGGAAGACATACAATTTGTTTACTCGCATTGATGGTGGTCGCGAAAACGTGCCATTCACACCTTTGGATCTTAGAAACCACTTGAGCAGGAAGAGGACAGATAACATGAAGAACGAAGAAATATGTTGTTTGGTTCGTTACTTACAGAATAAATCAAGTAATGAACATCGTTTCTTTAGTGCAATGCAAGTGGACGCAGATGGATATGCCGTGAATATGTTTTGGTCAGATTCAAGGTCTAGATTAGATTATGAATGCTTCAATGATGTGCTTGTGTTTGATACTACAGTAAAGATTAACACTGAACAATGGCCATTTGCGCAGTTTGTGGGAGTGAACCATCACGCACAGAGTTGTATATTAGGCGGTGCTTTTGTATATGACCAGACCAAGAAAACCTTTGAGTGGTTGTTCAGAGTATTTACACAAGCAATGAACGGGAAGCATCCTGAAACTGTACTTACAGATGGTGATCACGCAATTGCGGCTGCAGTGCTTCATGTGTGGCCAGATGCACATCATCGCCTGTGTTTGTGGCATATCTTTCAAAATGCAGCAAAGAACATAGGACACATATTTAATCAGAATACAGGGTTTGACAAACATTTTACAAGGTGTGTACTTCATAGCGTAGACAAGGTCACCTTTAAGTCAGATTGGGACAAAATGATTAAGACATACGACCATACTGACTGTTTGTGGTTACAAAATTTATATGCAGAAAAAGAGAAGTGGGCATTGGCATATGGAAGACAATACTTTTGTGCAGGTATGATAAGCACACAAAGAGCCGAATCTATGCATGCCACGCTGAAGAAAACCCTGTATTCATGTTTAACAATGTTTCGTTTCATGGAACAATATGAATTATTTGTAGACGGTCTAAGACAGAATGAGCTTGAACAAGACGTGAAATGCTTCAATACACGACCTCTAACTTTTGGCATGAAAATATTGATGTGATCTGCAGCTCTGTATACACTAACTGTATTTGAATGGATCAAGAAAGAGGTGTTGCATGTCATGAATTGCAGAATAGAAGAACTGGTGCAAACCGAGAATATGCACAAATACCATATTTTTTGTCAGGGCGAAAAGCATCAGGAAAGGCAAGAAGCGCATGTCACGTACAATGTCGACAACAGAAGGGTAGAATGTTCGTGCAAAATGTATGAATTCAAAGGTATCCTATGTTGTCATGCATTAAAGGCACTCAATCAAGAGAAGATACAAGAAATACCTGAGTCTTACGTAATGCAAAGATGGACGAGACGCGCGAAGATTGAAATGCTCGTTATGGACAATGCGAGTAAATCTGCTGTTGACGAGAAGTGCCACATAGCCTCCCGTTACCAACAACTGTGTAGGCCATTCATGCATGTTGCTGATTTGGCATCGAGAAGCGAAGAAGGCTATGCATGTGTGAGAAAAGCTGCAACGGAGTTACTTGAAAAAGTGGAGTTAATTCACATTAAGTCTGTTGCAGCGAATGAATACCAGCCGAAGATAATGGGATCAAACAACGTAGGTCAAAATCATGTCTCGCTTGACACTCCCGAGAAGTTGCGCCGAAGCGTAAACATTATCTTCAACAAGTCAGTAGTGAACGTTGTTGATTATGATGGACATATTCATGAAGCGCAGGGTATCAAAAGAAAACCTGCCACTGATCGCAGTCGTCGGAGGGCAAAGGGTGCACTAGAATTGGTTGGCAAGAAAAGGACTAAGAAACAACCAACCTGTAATAAAAAACAACAAAGCCCTTCGAATGAACAGGTATGTAAAACATTATATTGCTTCCCATTGCGTGAAGCTTGTCAAATAGCTAACTCGTGTAATGTCCATCATGCAGGAATACCCTGCAGAAGTACCGGCAAACGTTCAAACCTACATTCCTCTCGACCAGATTTCCGGCAACGATCGCTACAGTTTTACAAGGCTTTTGGTATGTAATCGATGTTGCGAGGAGGTACGCATTTCTTGTGAAACATAATTCAGTGTCTAATATTTTCTCTTTCATGACAGGCTACGATGCAGTCGACAGATAGGTTTGGGACACAGGAATCTCATGTGGGCTATTAACTTAGTTGTCATGCCTCTTTCCATGACCCGATCTCCACAATGCTGGATTTTTTGAGAGTTTATAGTCGTTTGTCATTGACGACTTGCGGTTCGTGGTTGAATTTGTTCAAATCGATAGATAGCGGGTTTTTGCTTCTGCAGGAAGGCGAATGATAACATCACTGTATGGCGATTTGTGGTTATCGTTGAATAGCGATATGTGGCATCGCAGCGTAGAACGTTGTTGATTATTGTTGGACTGTCAATCTTAACGTGATGCGAAGGATTGTTCAAGTGTGCTGCGATGTGTGGTATCGCAGCGTAGGACTATCAATCACTGTGCTGCGATGTGACAGATCGCTATTCAACGATAACCACAAATCGCCATACACCTCTAGTCAACTTCTTCTCCAGCAAATCTTTCACGTTCCCGACACCTCCACTTGCCTTTTGAAATCATTATTGTTATTTTGTGAAAAGTTGTATCCATATATTATAAATAAAAGGCTACTCAATGTGTTTTTTCCAACGGATACCCATAAATGTTTGAGTTGTCGTACAGTATTCATTGATCATGTTGGTTGAGCAGTACATCTTTTAGGTCATAAATAGTCGCACAAGCACTGAAAGGTGTGTTTGTCTTCTACTTCGTGAACCAGCAACAACCAAACCGACGGTTTCTTCATAAACCTGGAGATCCGCCCTCGAACATAGAAAATTATAGTCGGTGAGGCAGACGAAGACAGCTACACGACCAACAATGGCGAATCCTGGGTATATTGTCTACACATAGTCTACATGTTCAGCAAAATCCGTCTCTTTCATGCGTTTTTTGCGATTTGTTTTTGTGTACTATATAATGTAATTTAAATATCGGTTGTTGCAATGTCCGCATTCATTTCAGTCGAACATCCACCGACGAAGTTGGGCGAAAACTTAGTCAATCACTCCTGGAGGACATCAACCGAATGCGCAGTGAATTCGCATAATGCAACATGATCAGTAATTTTGTTAGTATGAAACTAGTAGTAGTTGTCTATAAACGTAAGCCATGTGTACGTATGACCAATACAACACCATATTTGCTGCAAACAGACTATATCCGATTTCATAAATTATATTAAAAGCAACGCACCAAGCCAGACTGTGAGCGTCGTCAGCCCATATTTCATGGTATATCGGTTGTATTTTATGTTGTTTTTCATTATTGATTTAGTCCAATTGATTCATATGTTAATGTTGGTGTTAGCAATGTTTCTTTCGGTTTGCAGACTATATTACGCCGTTTGCCATACTTCAGTGGATTTCAAGACGACAAACCTTATTGGGTTAACAATAATCACTGCAGAGACCTTATGACAAGTGAAAAGGTAAGCAAACAAACCTACAGTGCAATATTACAGCGTGACAGTGGTAACAACATTTTTTCGATCTATTTGCATATACTGATTCCTACACTCTGGCAGTCTGAAAAGCATTGGGTCTTATACGTGATGGATTTACGTGAAAAACAACTATGGTGTTACAATTCGTTGGAAGTTGACAGTGGTTTACGGCTAGACATTTCCCATCTCGTAAGATTCCATCTATATGAGTATCGTGTAGTGTACTGGGGTCATGAATTTACTTTCGGTCGCATTATTCTCAGATCGGTTTCCTCATAGCCATTTTGGGAGTCGATGTCAGCGAGTGGATCTATCGCACGGCATACCATGCTCCTTTACAAGATAATGGCGTTGATTGCGGCGTATTTGTAATGAAGTACATTGAAGCGATATACAATGGTGCAGAACCCTGTTTCGACGTTGTATGCCATTCCTTGGCCTCTGTTATTGGCAATTAAGGGCATGTCTATTGCTTCTAGTTTACAATCTATTTTTGCAGGTTGATATACCCGGATTCCGCGAAGAACTCTGCAAAAAGTTGACGTCCTTTCTAATTTCGGAGGATAAACTAACGGAGGCGAGGATCTAAAAGGCTTGTAATTGATAAAAGATGTGCGCTCAACCCGCGGGATTGACAGTCGCAGGGTGAGACTACGATGTGTGCAATGAACAAAGACTTCTAATGTTCGAAATGATAATATTCAACATCGCTATGAAATGTTGTATGCTTAAACATCGCTTTAATGTCGCGTTCTTATTTTACGAATAGTACAAAGCGATACGTTTGGTGGTCTAACGTCAAACTACACTGCTACGACCATGAAAACCTGTGGCAGCATTTAAAAATTGCTTGAATTTTAAACGACGATTTCTTCAATTATGATCTTACAGACCTATGAAAAAGGTATAAACGGATACGACAACTGCGTCGAAGCCGCCTATGCACTCGATTCAAGAATAAGTCGTGTATGCAGGAATTGTCGATTATGTCGGTTCCTTATTCGCGAAGCAAAGTGGAACTGTGTGTTGTGTCATTCAAATATTAATGAAACGTCCTATCACCCTCCGTCAGTTTTCGAGTATATACGTCAGTTTCATTAAACCAAAAGCAAATCTTAAATAAAAAAGCACTCCGCATTAATGAAAACAATGTCATGCCAGAGGGCTATTCTGAATGGTAGTCAATGCGATTGGACCGAATCTTTGGGTCTCAAATAAATCCATAAGTACGTCTAAAGAAATCGCCTTAGGTGTACATTACCGTCGGTTCATTAATACAGCGATTTCTAAGAACAAACCTTTCTTATTGATAAGTTCACGGAATGCGATATTTAGAAATATCTTTCGCCAGAGAAAAATATGCTGGTCGTACTTGTGCTGGTCGAAAGCACCAGCAACCCAACACAATATGCTGGTCGAAACAGAGAAAAACTACAGAAAATGGGTTACCGCCTGAACTAGGAACCCAAATCTATCATCAAAATTGCACCCAAACACCCAAATAGCCCTTCAAATCAGTCCCAATCTATCACACACCAAAAAATGACCAGATTACAATTGATTTGGGCAAACAAAACCCACTGATAGCATCACAATCACAAACTTTTTGCATTCAGGGTACTGTTCATCAGTTTTTTCAGAAAATACAAGAAAATCCACTAAAAATTGAGATTTCATCCGACCATTAAAATTCTTGATTCATTCAATCACAAAAATCAAGAGCTAATGGAATCCAACATCAATCGACCAAAAGTTCAAGACTTCAAGGTTGGTACGGACGTCAGCTGTGGAGAACACAAACTGAGGTGGGTCCCAGCACGACCGATGCAGATGAAGCTTCTTCCTCTCACCGATCTTCAACAAAGCACCCTTTCATTTTCAATAGAGCTCTGATACCATATTGAAATCGGGAAACCAGCAAGAACAAAAGGAGAAGAGAGGAGAATAGAGAGGGAAGACAACTTAAGCTTCATTAGCAAAAAACCCTAAAAAGGTTACAACATATAGGGGTCGACCCTCTTTTACACTACATGACAAAAATTTAGATACCCACTAACACCTTGAAACATTACAGTTATACACTACATGACTTGGCGGAGCTCCTGCTGGCCACCCTCAGCGCGACTGCACCTACTGGGTTACTGTCGAGGAGGACGGCGAGAACGGTGATGGAGGGCCTCGTTAGGTTGTATAGACAGAGCAATCGATAGGTTTCACTTTATACTATTCTGTCTACCGTTCGTTTTAAACTCAATCAATTTTCCGCATATTTCGTCGCGTATTACCGGAATATGTTCCTGCAACAAAACAGGTAATGTGAAATCCAATATATAACAGGAATACCCAATAACATCGGATACGAAGCTCATACAGCGTGGAAACAAGGTTGTTCTCCATTGTATATTGCTTTAATATGCTTCATTACGAATATGCCACAATCGACCCCATTACTTTGTAACGGAGCATCGTCAACACAGAGCAACATCCACTCACCAATGTCGACACTCATTTGCCCGTTAAGGAATCCCGTCTATGAAAAAGGGATAATATATTATAGTCCGGTCCACCTCGAATAGCTACTTCACCTTTGGGTACAAGCTTACCAAATGCATAGCATCACGTTCTACGCCACTGTGGCAGTCCAATGAGTTGTAGCACCATAGTTGTTTTAGCTGAAAATTCATCTCGTATAGGACCCAATGGTCTGGATGTTGTCAGAGTGTATAAAATCATTTTTCGTTCCAGAGACTTATCGTGATGGGGATGTTACGAATAAACCTTGGATAAGAGGTTTATTCACTTACCTTTCCAAATTTCGAAATGTCTATGCACTCATCATCGCTGTTCCAACAAGGTAGTGCATCTTCGAATCCTATGCCGTATGGCTTTCGCCGGACGTACATCTGTTGCACGAAATAGCAAGGTTTAACCACCAAGAAACATGAGTACGTCATGAAAGCAAACAGAACAACAGCGGCACAGACATACCATGAAATACGGGCTGATGATACGTACTGTATTGCTCGTTGGGTTGCTCTGAATGTAATTGACAAAATCATACATTGTCTGGTTGCACAGAGTTACGAACTTCAGAACATGCAAACCGATGACCTAGAAATTGATAGTGGACAAATACTTACAAAATTACTGATAGTGTTCCCATCTGCAAATTCATCTTGCATCTGCTCGATGTCATCTACGAACTCGTCAGGGCGTTGCCGCCCACCCGAGACTGTGGATGTTGCACTGAGTGCACCATGAGCGTGGTATTCAGGATTGGACATTGAAATTATTGTCTACAGTAAACAACACTAGTCCAAATACGACATGAAAAGCCAAATGTTCACTAAACCGCTCAGGCGTTTCAAAGAATATACCTCTTAAGCGCTAGTCCTGGTACTGTGGATGTGGTTGTTTTCTTGTTCAGAGCCGTGCGTGGCCGTTTTGCTGCCATCGTCCACTCCATTGGCAACGTGCCTGGTCGTTTAGCTCCCATCCTCCTATCTGTTTGCTCCGTGCCTGGTCGTTTTTCTCCCCTCGTCCACTCCTCTAGCGCCGTGCCTGGTCGTTTTGCTACCATCGTCCTCTCCGTTGCCGCCATGCCCGGTCGTAGTGCTCCCATCGTCTTTGGCGTCGTGCCGGATCGTATTGCTCTACTAGTCCTCTTGTCCGCCATGGCTGGTCGTACTGCTCCGATTGTCCCCTTCTTCGGCGCCATGCCTGGACGGAGATATCGATGGCACCTTTGCAACGGAGATACTGAAACGCCGTCCTCACCTACAAAGGTAAAGTCCTTTAACGTGCAGCCATTTTTTGAAAACAGCCCGCTAATTAATTGATTGCGTTTAAAAAAAATATAAATACGGCTTTTCGCATGCCGCCTTTTTTTGATAACCGCGCCAAATTAAATGCTTGCGTTCGAAGTATTCAAAAATACGTCTTTCCATGCCGCTCATTAAGTTTTAAATATTCAAAAATACGTTTCCCACGTGTGATCATGCATATATGTTTCCTAAGGTTGTCAAAAAAATTTCATAGTGATCCAATCATGCATATATTTTTTCAAAGGCTATCAAAAAAATTTCAATCATGCATATATATGTTCTAAGGCTACCAAAAAAAATCACAGTGATGCAATCAAGCATATATGTGTTCCAAGGCTCTAAAAAAAATTCACTATGATTCAATCATGCATATGTGTTCTGAGGTTATAAAAAAAAGTTCATTAAGAATCAAACATGCATATATGTGTTCTAAGTTTGACAAAAAATTCATAGTGATTCAATCATGCATATGTGTTCTAAGGCTGTAAAAAAAAGTTCATTTAGAATCAATCATGCATATATGTGTTCTAAGTTTGACAAAAAAAATTCATAGTGATTTAATCATGCATATATGTGTTCTAAGGCTGTTAAAATTTTTTTTTAGTGATTCGATCATGCATATATGTGTTCCAAGGCTTTCAAAAAAATTTCAATCTTGCACATATGTATTCTAAGGCCCTAAAAAAAATCATAGTGATTCAATCTTGCATATATATGTTCGTAGGTTGTAAAAAAAAACTCATAGTGATTCAATCATGCATATATGTGTTGTAAGTCGGTCAAAAAAAATTATGTTGATTCAATCATGCATATATGGGTTGTAATATTGCCAAATAATTTCATAGTGACTCAATCATGCATATATGTGTTCTAACGCTGTCAATATTTTTTTATATTGATTCAATCATGAATATATGTGTTCTAAGCTTGTCAAAAAACATTATAGTGATTCACTCATGCATATATGTGTTCTATTGCTGTCAAAAAAAAATCTTAGACATTGAATCATGCATATATTTGTGATTAAATATATGTGTTCTAAGGTTGTCAAAAAAATCATAGTGATTCAATCATGCATATATGTGTTCTAAGGCTACCAAAAAAATTTCATAGTGACTCAATCTTGCATATATGTATTCTAAGGCTCTCATAAAAAAAATCATAGTGATTCAATCATGCAAAAAAGTGTTATAAGGCTGTCAAAAAAATATCATAGTGGTTCAATATTGAATATATGTGTTCTGAGGTTGTCAAAAAAAAATAATAGTGATTCAATCATGCATAAATATGTTCTAAGCTTTTGAAAAAAAAAATTATAGTGATTCAATCATGTATATATGTGTTTTACCGCTGTAAAAAAATTTTATAGTGATTTAATTATGCATATATGCGTTCTAAGTTTGTAAAAAAAATTTATAGTGATTCAATCATGCATATATGTGTTCTACGGTTGTCAAAAAAATTCTAGTGATTCAATCTTGCATATATTTGTTCTAATGTTGTCAAAAAAAAATCATAGTGATTCAATCAAGCATATATGTCTTCTAAGGTTGTCAAAAAAAATTCATAGTGATTTAATCAAGCATATATATGTTCTAAGTTTGTCAAAAAAACTTCATAGTGATTCAATCATGCATATATGTGTTCTAATGCTTTCAAATAGAGAAATGACAATAATGATTTGAAAAGGCAAGTGGAGGTGTCGGGAACGCGAAAGATTTGCTGGAGAAGAAGTTGACTGGAGGTGTATGGCGATTTGTGGTTATCGTTGAATAGCGATCTGTGGCATCGCAGCACAGTGATTGACAGTCCTACGCTGCGATGCCACACATCGCAGCACACTTGAACAATCCTTCGCATCACGCTAAGATTGGCAGTCCAACAATAATCAACAACGTTCTACGCTGCGATGCCACATATCGCTATCCACGTGTGATTAGACATTCGAACAATACCCAAAAATCACTATGCTGCGATGCCACAGATCGCTCTCCAACTCAAAGCACGAAGCTAATTAATTGATTGCGTGTAAAAAAAATATAAATACGGCTTTTCGCATGCCGCCTTTTTTTGATAACCGCCGCCAAATTAAATGCTTGCGTTCGAAGTATTCAAAAATACGTCTTTCCATGCCGCTCATTAAGTTTTAAATATTCAAAAATACGTTTTTCACGTGTGATTTGACATTCGAACAATACCCACAAATCACTATGCTGCGATGCCACAGATCGCTCTCCGACTCAAAGCACGAAGTATCCAACGATGGCAACAAATCCTTTCCTTATCTATTGATTATTTGCATAGCTGTAATCAGCGATGGCAAACAATCGCTGTATTTGTCTTCGCCAATACTTTGTGCGCTATTCTTTCGAGGAGAAGACAAATACAACGATTGCGAAGACAAAGATCTCTGTAAAAGTAATTTCAATTGTAATCATTGCATTTTTGGAAAAATGAGAAGCTTGACTTTTGAACAAAGATCTACGTTTACAAACAAATCTTTTGAACTTGTGCACTCGGATTTATGCTGCGATGCCACAGATCGCTCTCCGACTCAAAGCACGAAGTATCCAGCGATGGCAACAAATCCTTTCATTATCTATTGATTATTTGCATCGCTGTAATCAGCGATGGCAAACAATCGCTGTATTTGTCTTCACCAATACTTTGTGCGCTATTCTTTCGAGGACCGACACCCGTAGTATCTAAGGGAGGATTTGCTTACTATGTTATTTTTTTTTATGATTATTCAAGATTTTGTTGGATATACTTCCTTAAACATAAGCATGGAGTCTTTGCATCGTTTAAGACATATCATATGATGATTAAAAATCAATTTAATGATAATTTAAAAATCTTTAGAGTTGATTCCGGAGGAGAGTATCTTTCAAATGATTTTAAAAACTATCTTGAAAACCATAGAATAGTTCATCATAGATCTTGTCCAAAAACACCACAACAAAATAGTCTAGCTGAAAGAAAACATAGGTATATTATTGAAACAACTAGAACTTTACTCATTTCTCAAAACATTCCAAAAAGTTTTTGGGCCGAGGCGGCTCTTACATCCGTTTATCTTATAAATCACTTTTCTTCAAAAAATCTAAACAAAACTTCAGCTTTTAAAATTTTATACCAAAAGGAACCCGACTAAAATAGGTTAAGAATCTTTGGATGTAAATATTTTGTCCTTACTGACAAAAATGACAAACTCTCACCAAAAGTCATTCCTTATGCATTTCTTGGATATTTTGAAACTCAAAAAAGATTTAGATGCTATGATGTTAAGAACGACAAACTATATGTTTCTAGGAATGTGACTTTCTTAGGAAACGTTAGTGGTTTTGAGAAGGATGAATCCCATAAAGAGAATATGGATTACTCTTTCTTGTTTAAGTTACTATCTAGAAATGATGATATTTTTAGTGATGACGAACTCAATTAGTTTAGTAAAAAAGAAAATATAGATGAAGACAACCATCCTTCTTATCAACCTACTAATCCTCCCATAGAGGAAAGTTTATTTATTACCGAGACCCAAAGTCGGAAAGATGTAATAATAAAGAATTAAACAGTAAAAGAATTTCACGTTACCGCAACTCATTATACAATTACAACAAATGTATAGCGTGATAAAAATGAAAATCTAGGATTTATTCTGAGTCACTGGACGAATCTGATGAAATTTCATAGACTTGTCTCTCACTTTTTATTGGTGGCCTCCTCGTTGCGAAACCTTGCCTAAGAAGACTGGTCATCATGTCCACCACTGCATTCAATTGGGTCCCCATAGTGCTTACTTATGTCCTTAATTTCTTATTCTCCCTCTCAATAAGTTCGAACCTTGCGGAAGAGACAGTCTTCTCTTTTGGAGCAAGAGTTCGGTCTTCCTCGTGATTTATTACTGATGGACTAGTCGTATTAACCAGATCGAGGCTGGGCTACAACATGAGAAGGGACAGTTGGGAGGCATGGGTTGACAATTTTCTCAATCTTCCGATTTCGCCGCATTGGTTCTCAATAGCTTTCGAAATAGAAGGGATCAAATTGTCGTCCTTCATGATCATACGGTACGGCAGGGAAACCACCTGAGTTCCAATTAAATAATTCGTCCCTGTACCGATCGCTCCAATTCACGTGCCTGCCCCCACCATTATTCATCTTCCTTCTCACCTCCAAAGGCTTATTTGGGATAGACTGCCCCAAGCCAGATTGTAGGAGAACTCGACTACCTTGCTGCATCTCGGCTTCAAAATTGCAGAATAGCCACAAATCGCGGCCAGACAATCTGGCAGCCTCCGCAACAACGTCTTCATCATCGCCCCCATCTCCATAAGGTCTCCACAAAACCTGTACATTGGTAATTCTTTTTAATAACGAATGACAAATATATTAAAATTTATTTACGCATGATATGGCAACAACGATATGCACTACGGAAGACAATCCTGCAGCGATGTATACTTAAGAATGCTGAATATTACAACGACTTATAATACTCAATGATAAATGCTGACGCGATTGTAAACAATTTTAGAACGTTTACCTCGTTTAATTGCAGCCC
Source organism: Nuphar pumila (assembly GCF_984573655.1). Taxonomy (NCBI): domain Eukaryota; kingdom Viridiplantae; phylum Streptophyta; class Magnoliopsida; order Nymphaeales; family Nymphaeaceae; genus Nuphar; species Nuphar pumila. The sequence goes on from NC_143251.1 coordinate 131,642,486, forward strand.
ATCTAAAATGGACTTAGCATTATAAACTGCGACGTTTATTCTGGCCCAGCGACCGATCTTTGGAAAACCACAAATCGGAGGGCCACACCATGGACGCAATGGGATAATATGTTCCAATGCCCAGGCCTAACAAAAAAAATATTATTAGCAACGCCACAGACTGCAATGAGATTTGTCTACAAATACTAAGTATGTAATCAACAAATACCTGAACAAATGGCCAAAATCCGCCAACTGTTTTCGTACCATTACTCGCACGGTGGAGTTGACTATCCACAATCATCAAAAGAAAGATTGCCCAAGCTAAGAGTCTTGAGAGAGTAGAGGAGGGCCTCACCACCCTCTGAATAACAAAAAATACAATGACTCAACTTCAAGTGCAGTAAGGACCCAGAGTCAAATAAATTTAGAGGCAGCTCATCAGTAAGGACCCACAACAGTCAATGTGCAGGTCAGTCGGTGCTTGATGGAGCAATGTAGGATCTTCTGATGGATGTGCACAGAAGCAGAAATAGAAGGGAGAGAGAGCGAGAGAGGGTTGATGAGCCCCCGGACCCCCCTCCTGTAAGGGCAAAAGTCCATGAACATGCTGGGAGGAGCCCTCAGACCCCCCTTCTGTAAGGGTAAAAGCTCTGAATCAGACTCCATAACTCTTCAAGTTGAATGATGCTACCCACACTTGGAGGAGCTCTCAGACCCCCCTTTCTGTAAGGGTAAAAACTCTAAATCATACTCCACAACTCTTCAAGCTGAATGATGCTACCCACGCTGAGAGGAGCCCCCAAACCCTCCTCCTGTAAGAGTAAAAACTCTGAATCAGGCTCCACAACAGTAAATGTGCAGGTCAGTCGGTGCTTGATGGAGCAATGTATGATCTTCTAATGGATGTGCACAAAAGCAGAAATAGAAGGGAGAGAGAGAGAGAGTGAGAGTTGAATGATGCTACCCACGCTGGGATGAGCCCCCAAACCCTCCTCCTGTAAGGGTAAAAACTTTGAATCAGGCTCCACAATAGTCAATGTGCAGGTCAGTCGGTGCTTGATGGAGCAATGTATGATCTTCTAATGGATGTGCACAGAAGCAGAAATAGAAGGGAGAGAGAGAGAGTAAGATGGTTGATGTTCATGGCCTCCTCCAGGGGAGATTTCTTTTTCGGATAATCCTCCAGTGCAGAGACCGGGTCTTAAATAATCATCTTCGGGGCACTTAAGTCTTTACAACCACTCCTTTTCAAGAACCGTCATTTTTTTTTTGCACCAATGGAGGAGAGGGTACTTAAGTCTTTGCAATCGCATCAAACTCCAACGCTAATTAATGCTGACAAACATGGGGATACGAGACGCACATGCTTACATACGTGGTGCTCTTTGGGACCCCCGATCATGAGATGTCGCTAACTGCCCTGTTCGGGGGGGAACATATAACCTGCTTCGGATTTGAACCTAGACTGCTCACCTAGTGGCCTACTCCCCATCCCACAATGCCAAACGCTTTTGGGGCACCAAATAATATTAAAATTTTATTTTTGATGATTTTAAGCATCTTTAAAAAAGAAACTGAATCATCCTGTTTCTTATCGATTTTGGGCCTATACGATACGAATCGCATTATAAAACATATTATTTTCTATCCAAATGATATTTTGAAAAATTGTAGCTTCTTTCAAGCCAACTTCTCCTCCTCTTGGCATTCGCTGAACTTGGGTCCTCCCGGTTAGTAACTATTCGTAACTTCTGTTATTTATCTCCATTCTATCCATGCAATTTTAGGATAAATCTTTTCCAAATAAAAAAACTGATTATTAGGAAACTAGCCATGCACGTCTCTCTCTCTCTCTCTCTCTCTCTCTCTCTTCTGCATCCACCAAGAGTGAAGTGACTTTGGAAGCCATCAGTGTTATCGCTCATGCCCTTAAAACACCCCATCACTGGCTGAGTGGAATTGCATATTTAGCAGCACCAGCAGCACCATTGATGCTGCTCCTCTTAAATCTAGAACCCTAATCTTCATGCACTGCATCGACCTTGTCCCTTCTTGGGGCTTTCTTGGTTGTTTTCTGACTCTTAAATCTAGAACCTTAATCTTCATGCACTGCATCAACCTTGTCTCTTCTTGGTGCTTTCTTGGTTGTTTTCTGACTCTTGTTGTTGTTGCTGCTACTGCATCGGCAGCCTCTTCCTACATGTTTATTGCTGAAAGTGTTTCTGCAATACATTGGATTCTAAGGTTTCTTTAGCTTTACATGAGATAACTGCATGTTAACTTACACCAACCCAATTAGCTTTATTTTGCTTTTTCTTTTTCCTGATTAATTTTTTTGTTTTAATTTGAAAAACAAGTACGTTTGTTCAGTTCTATGGCTGACCCTACCGATAGTGAAGTCGATTCATGTAAAGAATCATGTTTCCCTTAGGCTTCTGCTATAGGATGATTCTTTGCCACTCTCTTTCATCTCTGTAATGATTCTTCCAACATTTGAATAAAACTTTTTTTTTCAAAAAAAAAAAGATTCACGTAAAGGATGGAAGCCACTTTAACATGTGGACATGGGTTACATGGTATCTTGAACTATCTATTTATCATGACAATGGTAGAAAAGGATCTCCATTAAAATGTTTTACTGATAATCCGTTTTTAGAATGGCCAAATCGAGGCTTAAATTGGTTTAGAAATTAATACCATTATAGTACTTGCTGAAAAGTACTAACAAGGTCCATTAGCTATAAGGGCAAAATATTGCTTCTAGTCATGTATGTAGAAGAATCCCAAATGCATTTCTCAAAAGGGTACAGTAATTCTAAGCCAAAGGTTGGTTCATTCACTACAAGAAATATGCGGATTAGCGATGAACGGTATCCATCGATACTTCATCGCAAATATGACACCAATCCGTTTAACGATGGATAGCTTCCATCGCAATTTCTTGGTCGCTAATTAGCGATATAACTGATCTGTAGCTACTTATGTTGCTAATTTACGGCGGATTAAAGAATGTCATGATTCATCGTTAATCTGTCGCTAAATAAGAACTGATTTGGTTTTGTGATAGATGCATATCCGTCACTAAAAATTTACGATGGATATGTTTTCGTCACTAAATTATGTCGCCCAATTAACGACAGCTTAGCGACGAATTACATTTCGTCGCAAAATATCAACCGATTCAATTTTTGAGACAGATTAATATCCATCCCTAATCCATCGCTAATCTATCGCAAAATTTTTTAAAAAATAAAAAAATTTATTTAAAATATAAATATCGAGAAAAAATTTCTCGTTATACAATTTATATAACCTGTGTATAAAAAACAAAGTACACATAAAAAAGACATATACAAAGCAGGTGAAACAAATTTAGCACAAGCTATAAGTGAAACAAATTTAACAACCCACTGTAATCATCGTCAAGTACTAATTAGTTACAAGTGAACATATACAAAGAGTTTGTTCGAAACAATAAGTAAATGCAACAAATTCAACACATGAATCTAATCATCGCCAAGATTTAGAGCATCATCCTCTTTATTGTCTCGATTTGTCCCTTCATTCATGTCTGCATCAGCTCATCTACGTTGATCATCTTCAGCATCCTACAAGAGAACCAAAATGTGAGTATTGATAAACAAAATATAATGAAATAAATTATATGCAATGTACCTAATCTAAAGAAATCAAAGTAACATGGCTGAATGACACATAGACTAGCAATAAAGTGAAGAACATTAATAGAATTCAGATATGTGTTCTAAAGGTGACAAAAAAAATTCATAGTGATTCAATCATGCATATATGTGTTATAAAGCAGTAAAAAAACTTTCATAATGATGAAATCATGCTTATATGTGTTCTAATGTTGTCAAAAAACTTTCATAGTGATTCAATCATTAATACATGTGTTCTAAGGGAGTCAAAAAACTTTCATAGTGATTTAATCATGCATATATGTGTTATAAGGCAGTCAAAAAACTTTCATAATGATGAAATTATGCTTATATGTGTTGTAAGGTTGTTAAAAAACTTTTATAGTTATTCAATCATCCATATATGTGTTATAAGGCAGTCAAAAAACTTGCATAGTGATGAAATCATGCTTATATGTGTTCTAAGACAGTAAAAAAACTTTCATAGTGATGAAATCATGCTTATATGTGTTCTAAGGTTGTCAAAAAACTTTTATAGTGATTCAATCATGCATATATGTGTTATAAGGTAGTCAAACAACTTTCATAGTGATGAAATCATGCTTATATGTGTTCTAAGGTTGTCAAAAAACTTTCATAGTAATTCAATCATGCATATATGTGTTATAAGACAACAAAAAAACTTTCATAGTAATTCAATCATGCATATATGTATTATAAGGCAGTCAAAAAACTTTCATAGTGATGAAATCATACTTATATGTGTTCTAAGGTTGTAAAAATGTTTATAGTGATTCAATCATACATACATGTGTTCTAATGCTAGCAATAAGAATTCATAGTGATTCAATTATTCATACCTGACGGGCACCAGAGCTCATGTTGAATGCCAACAAAGTTTTCCTGTCCCGAAAAAAATTGCATAACTCATTATGAACAAGGTTGGGAATGACTTCATGTAAAAAGTCATGCATTATGTCCTAAAGAAGCTGGTAGACACCATCCCAAGAAATAGTAGGGTCAATCGAACGGTGGGAGTTGATGCTGGTGGGAGAATTCTGAGAGCCTTAACTGCAAGAGGCAATGACTGGTATGGTGTTCATGTTACTGCCAAACCCGAACACACAACCCTTTTTGGGTTCACCAGTTGCAGTCACTCATACTGCAGGATCAAAAGATGGATGTTGAGTGGAGTCATCGTCATATCGATGTACCATCTGTTGCTCAAATGACTCTTATAAAGTAATGATTACAGTAGAAATTAATAATTAAGAATTCTTATATTTAAATATAACACAAAGACATCTACCTAATGATGTCCCACAACCTCCACTTGATCTTTGACCAATATGATCTCCATGAACCATATTCTAACAAATAAAAATGATATTTGGATCAGTTACATAACTCTTGAACTTAGCATGGACATCACATATGCATGAAATGTAAAGATTTAAAGGTCCTACATGAATCAGTTTTATAACTGTGCATGTACATGCTAAGTATGCATGGAATGTAACATGATATGCAATTTCATGAACATGAATACATAATCAAATAAAAAATAACTTCATGCAAGCATGAATACAGTCACGTCAAACATTATAATACATTCAAATCATTCATATCACAACAATGGCAAACATGTACCTACAACAAACACACTCCAAGATCTCGTTAACTACAATCATGACTAGCATGGACTTCAAACTACAAAAATAAGAGCATATGATAAAGTGATGTGATATGTATTACAATATGTACTTCACTAGCTCGAGTATGCTTCCTCATTACTTGTTTGACTTTCATATTCTTCTTCTTCATCCTTCTCCTCTTCGTCGTCTTCTTCATTGGGTGTCCATCCACTTGGTATATCATTTTGATCACATTCTTCCATACGTGTGCCACTGGACAATGAAGATATGACATGCAAACATGTGTGACATCGTGACTATAAAAGAAGTCATACATATCATCTGATTGATAGTAATCACCTTCTTCAGCAATCTTGTCTTTCTGTAACAGATCATACTCGGGGTATAGTTTAGACTTCACCTTGCAAACTGCCCACAATTCATTTCTATCTATTCGAGTGTATGGGGTGATAAATATTGGCCAACACGAGTATGGGGTTGATCTACCCCCAAATGGATTAAATTTATTTATACATAAATATAGCCTAACATTTCTCACTTCCATTGCGAAGGTCTGATGAGTACGATCAAAGTACTTTCAAGTTTCAGCGTCAACAGGATGCGTGATCTTGTCTTCATCATGACGAACTTTATTTGCATGTCATCTCATGTGTTAGGCTATCCTCAAAGATATATATAGTCGTTATAATCTAAGAGTGAGAAGGAAGTAGTGAAGTGACTTGTATGACACTTCTTTCAACATCGTGCTACCATTGCCCTTTATCTTTGGCTTAAATAGAGGATGCCCACATGACGGACATGCTCTGCTATTTTCTTGATCTTTGAAATACAACATGCAGTGATTTGGACAAACATCTATCTTTTGATACCCTATACCTAGAGTGTTGACAATAACATTCGCACAGTAGAAATTTTATGGCAATTTCTCATCTTTGGGCAACATACTCTTCACAATAGAGCACAAATGATCAAAACATGATTGACTTAAATTATACTATGACTTCAAATTCAGTAGTTGAAGAACTGCAGACAAGATAGTATGACTCTCGCAATCATTCCATAGTGGTTCATCAACATCTCTAAGTAAGTCATAAAATCTACTAGTTGTAGCATTTGGTGCTTCTTCCTCTACCCCAGTTAGTACATCACTAGGACCTATAGCAGAACCCAGTTCTGGTCCTGTGGCATCAAATATCAAATTCACATATGGATTATCGTGCATCACATACACCCATACGTCAAAATTATTTCAATTTTTTTACCATGAAGCATCTAATTATGATAATCACTTACAAAACCTTTCCTGTATAGGTGATGTCTAACGCCATGAGGTTCTACAAATCGATTATTCTTACACATCGTGTAGGAGCACCTGATCCAACCGATGAGATCTATTCTACTGACACTTGCCATTGTAAATTCAATAAAACTGTCAATACCATCCATATATTCAAGTGACACCTCATTATCAACTATCCTACGGTACATCCATTCACGGTTTGCAGCCATTTTATTTTATAATGTTATGGATATTATCTTCACCAGTTAAAAGAGAATCATAATAATGCATCGATAAAAAAAATATCAAATTTATCATACATTGTTGGTGGATATAATTATTTGATATATATATATATATATATCACAAAGATATTTAGAAAGATGAAATCACATTCATAAACATGATATATTCAATTTAAGCATATTTTCATAATACAATTTCACATGGAGGGCATAATTAATTCAAAAATAACTTCATGCAAGCTTGGATACTGTCACGTCAAACATTGCAATACATTCAATTATTCATATCATAATAATGTCAAACATGTACATGCAGCAAACACACTCTAATATCCCACTAACTACTATTATGACTAGCATGAACTTTGAACTACAAAAATAAGAGAACTTTTATTTTCATACATTCAAATCATGCTCAGAATGATCTCCGAACTCCAGCAAAGCAGTCCTAGATATTCACAACTAAATGAGTGTGTGAATAAAAAATGTTGTATCCAAGAAAGTAAATAACATGTGATGCGTTTGCATCAATTACTTATCACGGGTATTTACCTGATTTGCATTGCTTTTGCCATTGCATTTTTTTCTTATTTCTTTTTGCATTCCATTTTTAACCGCATACGATGCTTAGCACTATGAATCATGTAATTAGCTCAGCTACGTACCTGCAATGCACATTTATATACGACAAGGGCAGCGCTCCGCCATCGCCTGACAAAGAGAGAGAGGCGATATACCTACAGACTCACCAGGGAAGGGTATCCGGCTATGGGTTAGCTGCAGAGTAAGGCTACCAGAACAAAAGGACGACCGACGATAAGGTCACCATCGTGGGTCAAGGAAGAAGAGAGCAATCAAGGCTGCCAGAGAGGGAGGAAGAAGAGGAGGTTAGTGAGGGAGAGTCGCAGGTAGGTGGGTGGGTGGGTAGGGGGGGGGGGACTTCGACGACTGCAGGTCGGAGGCTGGAGGTCAGACGAGAGAGGATAGAGGGCGAAGAGGGACAAAGGCGACAGTAAGAGGGGAGGCGCAGTCGGGGAGAGAGAGGAGGAAGGCAGGTTCAACCCTCTATGGCCTATTAATTGCACAACGAGGCTACCAGAGAGGGAGGAAGAAGCGGAGGTCGACGAGGGAGGGTCGTAGGGGGGGGGGGGAGGACTCCCATAGTATCATGTCGGTGGCTGGAGGTTGGACGAGAGAGGAGAGAGGGCAAAGAGGGACAGAGGCAGAGAGGGAGGTGGGGTTGCCGGTGAGGCAGAGAGGGTGGGCCGGACGAGGGGGACGAGGTCTCTGGAGAGCATCACCGATGGGTCGTCGAAGAGTGGGGGCGAAGATGGCGAGCAACGCGATGGTAGGGGGCAGAAGAAGAGGAGGTCGATGGGCGACGATGGCATACAATGATGGGCGATGGGCGACGGGCGGCGATGGTCGGCGGATGCACACGACAGTCAGTGGATAAAACAAAAAGGAAAAGAAAGGGGCTCACATTAGGGTTTTACGGGAGAAATTAGCGATGAAACTAGCGACGAAAAAAATTGGTCTCAAAATCCGTCGTCAATTAGCGACTAAGTCGCGATAGAAAAGTTTTGCTGCTCATTCATCGCGAAGCTAAGACGGAGTTTGAGACAGAATTTTTCTGTTGATAATTAGCGACAGATTTTGAGACAGAATTGTTCTGTCACTAAGTCTGTCCCTAATTCTAATTTTAAGGATGACTCGTTTTCTCTAGCTAATTCATCACAAATTTGCGACGGATTATTTTCATCATAAATTTATGACCAATTATTTCCGTTGTAAATTTTTTATCGCTAATTAATGTGTTTCTTGTAGTTATTTAAGATTAAGCTTGCTTTAAATACCATTAGTTATTGTACTCCTAGAGTACACGGTAAATGAGTAATTTTAATCAATCTTGAAAAAAAAATCTTAGTGTTCAATTGTTACAAAGGTAAATTAGTCATTTAAAAACATTATTGTTAACCCAAGAACAAACTAATGGCAATGTGTGAATGGGTACATTTGAGTAACAGTAACAAATATTTTGTGGTAAATTGAAAACCTCTTAAAGTTTGGGGTGCACATAAATTACACCCAAAGGTTTGGTGGGTATTTGAAAATTTGTCAAAAAAATATTTTCAAAATATCGGTTATATTTGTGGACAATGTGTTTGGACTAGCCCTCATTTTTTGATCCAATTGATCCAGTACCGACTTTTCAAACTCTGGATCTTGGCTGCAGGTCCGTGGACCAAAGTCGCAGATCTAGAATTTAAGAAGTTAGTGGACACCCCACCGGCCCCTCTCTCTCTCTCTCTCCTGTGCACGTGCTCAAGACTGTAGAATGATTGCACCAAAACGGGACCAATGAGGGTCAGGACTTGGGCGTACTTCGCTTTTCTCTCCCTTCATGTTGTCTTGTCCGCTCCCAACACCACTTGAATATTGATATCGAGTACGCCTGCGGATGGGGCAACTCGTAATGAGGGCCGTCCATTATAGAGATGGACGGCTTTCAAGCCCCAGCATGGGTAAACTGAGACATCTTTGTTCGCATCTCGTTTTCAATATATTGTTCAAAAATTATTAAAAGAAGTACATGCATTTCGTCATCTTCGATGGATGACAACACAAACCCAGAGAGAGAGAGAGAGAGAGAGAGTCGGTATATGCAAAATTTTAAAAAATATAGAAACAAATTTAAACTATAAAAATATAAAATTGTGAAGGGTTAATTACAAAACCATGCATTTTTTTTTATAATTCAGATTCACACTCAATTGAATACCTCATTTACTTTATGGTCAACTTGCTAAGTTAAGCTTTCTTATTTACACTCAAAATCATGATTCAATCCTTAAAAAATCATATATAGCGTTTTGGAGAGAGAGAGAGAGGGAGTAACGAGGTTTTTTTAATAAATGCAAAACTGATATAATCTTAAAATTGTTAACTATTGACTATGTAAAGAAGAATAATTATAAAAGGGATGAATTTGAATAATTGAACATAAAACTAGGTAAATTTTGAATTATAGGTATTTTAGGTATGAAAATTGAATTATCCAAGAATCAGGTATGTTATGTTAAATAACCCAATTGTTATACAGTTTTAAAAAATGTTAGTCACAATAATATCACAATAAAAACAAGATGTTCAATAAAAAAGGATCACAAAAGTATTAAAAGATTTTAACTATTATAAATACAACATCATCACAAGACAATTTTGATATTTGTAAAACAATATTACCAATATTTGTGAATATGGTTTAGACTTCCCATCGCTTAGTCAGGCAAATTCTACTATTCTAGTCCTTGGTAGGCCATCGTTCAAAGCAAACTTTTAAGCTGGGTCAGAATCTGTCCAAGCCAGACTACTAAGACCAGACGATTTGGGTTGACCTACTAAGACATGGTCAAGTCTGACTCCTACCAGTGACTGAGTCAAGTTTGGCCAACTTGTCTGAATCTTACAGAAGCCACTTACCAAGTCAAAGTCTTCACTTGAGATGCCGGTCCGCGGTCTCATGCTATGCCTCCCATTCGGGTCTCTGACTTTCGCATACAACCCCATGCCCATAACCCGGTCCGATTCTCGATTCCATCTTTGGATTCCAATTACATCCTCGCAAGGTGGTTATGAAATCCACTCTCATCGCACTCTATCCATCACCCTTCTCATTTCCCTCCTAACACCAGCACCCAAACAAAACCTAATAGTACAGTTTCCCATAAACCCCATGCAAAAGCTTTCAATAACATTAATCTATAACAGCTTAAGGGTGTACATCAGGTCGGGCCAGCCCAACCTGATCCGACCCCAACCCTGTCTAGCTCACTGAAAAACCCGACCGATCCCAACCCTCTCCCACCGGAAAATCGACCTGACCCTTATCAGGTTTAGTTGCAAACTTCCAAACCCAACTATTATCAGGTCAGGTTCCAAAAACAAGCTTTTCAGCTGTCCCTGAGTCCAGCCAGTCTACTTCTTGAGCCAGCTTAAAGGTTGCGCAGCCAACCCAAACCCAATATGCACCCTTTAATGTATTTATCTAATTATCAAGCTTACATTTTTCTTTTAATCAGAATTGCACTTTTCCTCAATGTTGGATATTCTCTAAAAAATGGTTTTGGATCCCTTGTTAAATACTTATCATTTGTCAAGTATTTAACTAATTATAATATGCACCTTTTAATAAATTTACACAAGTTATTTATGTGTAATCAAAATAATTAAATCATTTACTTAGTAATAAATGAACTCCTAAGAATATTTTAAACCCTTTTTGTACATGAGAAAGTTATCTACTGATAACTGACAGTAAATATTTTTTTAATCTACAACTATGACTATTTCAAACACCAGGAGCTAGAAAAATTAGTTCTCCCATGTTGACTAGAAGTCAAATATTTAGTTATCTTACAATGTAACATGTGGACCCTTAGGAAATTTTATATATGGCCGTAAACATAGCGATCTTAACATAATAAATGTTACTTTAATTTTCTATCAAATACATTTTATTGGATTTTCAGGGCACTAATTTCAATATCTAGAGTGTAGTTAGGGATGGCATTAGACCGGGGCACCAAACAAGGTCTTCACCCCTGACCCATCTTAAAATCCGAAACTCCATCCCCACACGGGGATGAATTTTAACCTCCACCCCTGCCTTTATCCCCGTTTCATGTCCTCCATCCCCAGTCCAAATGGGGGCGAGGCGGGATGGGGCCCGTTTTCCCTCGGTCTATTGTCATCCCTTAGAAGGATTGAGGATGGGGCGAAGCGGGACAAGACGAGGATCAGGATGGGGGACGGAGCGGGCTGAGGGAAAGCGTAAGTCCATCCCCACATGGGGATGGATTTTAATCTTCATCCCCGCCTCCATTCCCGTTTCATGCCCTTCATCCCCGGTCCAAACATGGTGAGGCGGGGCGGGGCCCCGTTTTCCCCAATCCACTTTCATCCCTAAGTGTAGCCAATGTTTTTCCCAATATTAGATTGGATATACATTCGGATATTAATTATATAATAACTAACCACATATGAATCAAATTTATGCATGACCACGTAAGACTCACCCTTTTACATGTAATGCACCAATTAAAAAATAGATAAAATAAATTACTCCAAAGTTGCATGGATCGACCAAATTAGATGAACAACTGGATATGGGATGCCCTATGATTTTTTGACAAATCACCGGCCTAGAACATAGAGATAGATATCAAAATATTTGAAAAATATCACAAAAACAAATATATTGGTAAGCTTTAAAAATTTGTGCAAAATCATATTATTTTCAAAGTATCATGATTAAATTATTTAGATCAATATACCACAATTTTATCAGGATATACATGTTTTTAACTCTATTCCTTGTCTCTATTTGAAAATTTTAAAAATGCAAATGCCCAATTTGAGATCCTAACATTGGATTGCCACTAGGCTGGGCTTGGAAACGAGATGAGCAGCTCATTGCTCACAGCTCAGCTTGGGAATTGGGTTCAAGCGAGCCAAGCTAACTTGTTTAAGTAACCGTGCTAAGTATTAACAGTGGAAGCTTGTTTCTACTCGACTCGTGTAGGCTTGTTTTATACATATTATACATGTTTTATATATGTAATATGTTATTAAATTTTAAAGAAAAATATGTTGGAAAACAAGCTAGCTGTTGATGAGCTCATAAGCTGAGCCCAAGCAAGGATTTACGTACCCTTAATGTGCAAAGCCCGAGCAGTTTGAGTTCGGCTTATTTACCAGCCCTAAATGCAACTTAGTAAAAAAACACATTTCGTCATCTTTCAATTGTGATGCATAAGCAACTTTTTCAAGAAAAAAAAAATAAAAAAATCAACGGTTGATGTTGCACCAAAAAAATCATGAATGAGAAAATTTCGTTTTTATGTAGAAACGACTTTTAAGTTGAAAAATACAGCTCTTAGAAAAGAAACCATGTTGAACAGGTTGTGAGGTCAAATTGAGTATATAAAATTCCCCACCCAAACACCTATAGTTTGATCATTAATAAAAAAAACACAACAAAGTTTTGAAAAATTAAAAAAAAACCTAAATTTTTACACCGCCAATAAAAATAAACTTTCATCTATTTATCCTAAGTTATGACTAACCCAAGATGAGTTAATAGAGTTAATTTATTAGTTGATCCTTTACCTTATTTTTTATGTGTATTTTTTAAAATATGATGTTGAAAGTAAAATGCTGTTTGAGTATCACGTTTGACAGAAATAAACTCTTGGGCCTTTTTTACTAACCACGATACTTTTTAGATGTGTTTTTAAATTTTTTTTAAAACTTTGTGACCTTTTTTATTAGTGTACAAAATTCACGTGCTTTTAGAAAATTTCCTTTTTTTAATCCAATAAAAAAAGTGTCATTTTGATTATATGGTAGGGCTAAATGAGGCATTTGGTTGCAATACGTCTCGTTTCTTTGGCCCGGTCGGCATGCGAAAGTATAGCATGGTCCCCGCACCGTTGGCGTCTCCGCGTGCCTCACAAGACGTAATTACGGAAATAGTCTTCGATGTTCAGTCAAGGACGACAAGAGACTAGGAGACTCTGCATCCATGCCTTTGACTGTTGACCAATTGAATGGATGAATCAATCGCAGGTAGGTCAAGTCTCGGTGAATTAAGTGGACTCATTTGAGTTTCGAGCCGCCTACTTGCCCTTAGTCACAAATCTTGGTCTTGGGATTTTCTAATCCACAAAAGAAAGAGATAAAAATAGATTATTATTATTCATAAAAGTAATATAACAATTTTTAACATGCTTATAAATTGAAAAATAAAAATAGAGAAAAACTATATTCATCTAACAAGTTTGGCTAGTTCGTTAGATGTTCAAAAAGTAATTCTTGGGAAGATATGGATGAGGAAAGATTTGGTGATGTTTTGAAAATATCATTTTTTAAAAATTCTCCAAAAGTCTCTCTCTCTCTCTCTCTCTCTCTCTCTCTCTCTCTCTCTCTCTCTCTCTCTCTCTCTCTCTCTCTCTCTCTCTCTCTCTATATATATATATATATATATATATATATATATATATATATATATACACACAAATACAAATATGAATACCAATGGGCGCTCTGCTTGGTTGGTAGTAGCTCTCGGTGCATGTCTTCTTGTGGTGGGTCATTGCAAGTTCAAACCCAGTGGTACAATGAATAACTGGTGTGATCTGCCCAACCCCTGCTTGCCTTTTAAAATAAAAAATAAAAATATGAATAATATTAAAAGTATCAAGAAATTTTAAAATATGTGATACTTTATAAATATCACTTTTTAATATAATATAATATCAGTCTTTAAAATTTTGACAATAAAATCATGGTATTTCCAAATCGATGACATTTGCGACTGGTTGAAACACTTAAGGAAGTTTCAAAGCCTGATCCCTTTCAAATAAAAAGTTTTAAAGACTGATCTAATCTCTAGTCAAATCTTAGGTCTGGTCTATGAACTTTCAAACCAAATATGGATCCATCTACCACTCAAATGTTGTAAATCTGACCCAATAAACTATTAGCCCCATTGCATTAAGTCAAAAAATCCGAGGCCTATCAGATCCAATCCAGGCTGGTATCCAGACAGAGAGATCCAATTTGACATCCCTGGCTCAGGCCCAGCAGGTGCGTGTTTCGGTAACGGGACAACTACGGCATTGACTCAAAAGTTTAGGGCATCATAGTAATTAAATTAGAGTCCCCCCTTCCTTCTCTTCTCTTTTTCCTTAGTACGCCCTTTTTTATTGGGCGGACGGCCCGCAACAGCGAGCGAGGGGAGGGATCGCCGGAGGTGGTGGGACCCACGCCAAGCCCCGAATGGACCGATATGGATCACGTGAAGGCGTCCACGTCAGTTCGGGCTTTGGAGCGCGCCGTGGGTGCACGTGCGACGAACGGCGCGCACGGGCCAGACTGCGAGCGGTGGGGGGCCGCCCGAGATGGACAGGCTCGCGGCTGTTCGCTGGAAAAAGGGGCGGGTCTCTGACGCTGACCACGTGGAAGGGCCAACCATTGGAAACCGAAATGTCCATTTCACCCCTTATGAAGGGCTTGATTTTCTTTGGATGCCCGCCGGGAGCCCCGCCCTCGTGAAAGGGGGGGGGGGTGGCTTGGAGCTGAAGCGTCCGTCGCAACTTTGAAGCTTTGACAATGTCTTCGTCAAAAAGATTAGAGGAAAAAGAAAACCCCAGCACGGGTATTTTTAAATTTAGGGTCTAGTCCGTAGAGTACCGTAATACCCTCATCTTACTAATAAATGATAAACCGAGTTGAAATGTTTTAGAACCAATATGCCTCTGAAACTATCGAAATTTACAATCCATCTTTAAAGGATATATAGTCATTTTTGTAAAATCTCTGTAATATCAAGGGAAAGTATCGGAGTCTTTCAGTCGCCCTCAAACCGTCACTCCAGTAACAATAAGATAGGATATTAATGTCGTTTTAGTAAATATAAGTAGGGGTCTATAAAATGATGTTTGAAAGTGGGAGCCATAATGGCATTTATGTAATTCTTTTGAATGACTCGGGCATTGTCACAGATCTTACAGATATAAAAGCCACACGCCGAAACCCCGATTGCTTGGTTCCAGGTTTGGGCCATCTTAGGTTCTAAGTTGAAACCTGGTGTACCGAGCGGTTTTGATCGGTTTTTAGGATTCAGACCGTTTTTCCGTCCTGTTTTCTCCTTAGGGTTGAATGCCGGAGTCGCGGGTTGCGTGGTTTTCAGAGTGTTTTTTCTCATGAAATGCTGGTAAAAAGTCGGTCCCTTTTGTCGTTCGAGCCTCTGATTCGTGGAGTATTGGAGTCGATCAGACGTTGATCGCGTTTCGGCTATTGGATTCCTGGCTGGAAGCGTGGGGATACCTCCGCCTGAGCCGCCGGAAACTCCGCAAAGCTTGGTTTTCCGGGAGATTTTGGATAGAGATATTGGAAAACCTGGTTAGAAGGTTTTGCAGCATTAGGAGGCGGTTTCGGTGTTATAGTTTTTTCAGTTGAGCTCAGGGGAGAGAACTCCGGTTTCCCGGGAGTGGATCCGGTTTTGCGGGCGAGCACTCCTGTATTCCGATGTATTCGGCCGAAAACTGTTTTTTTGTGCCGATTTCCTCCGGATTAGAATAGGATTTCCTCCGTCGGAAAACCAGATCCAGCCGTCGGAGCGATTGTGCAGGTGGTTTAGAGTCCTTCACCCATTTTCTGAAGCATTCGGAGATCGGATTTAAGGGGATCGATGATCGGAAGAATGAAGAGGAGAAATGGATCTATGTAGGGGTTGAAGTACGGTTTCCAACGAAGCTTCCGCTACGCGATCCGGCAAAAGCGTGATTTCGTTGTTTTCTTTCTTCAACGAACGGGCAAATTTAGGGGTTTCTCTTTTGCGAACACTCAGGTGGAAAAGGCGAAAGCGAAGTTGTTGAGTCAGGGGATTGATTGACACTTTCTGACGAAACCCTCTCAGAGTAGCGTTTCCCGGGAGCTTCCTCTCCGGAGCTGTTCATTTTAGGGTTTTCTGGCCAATCTATCATATAAAAAACGCGAACTCCGCCACTGAAGCTCTGAATTGGGTCTTTTTCTGGTTCATTTCCCCTCCAAATCCCGGGAAATTTGAGGAGAAACTTTGGATTTTTTGAGAATCCGAAACCCAAAAGCTAGGGTTTTTTCCTGGCTTCTGTTTCCAGGAAATCAGGTTCTGGTTGTCTGATTGGTTTGGAGGGATGACGTCGGGAACGAGGCTCCCTACGTGGAAGGAGAGGGAGAACAACAAGAGGAGAGAGCGCCGGAGGAGGGCGGTAGCGGCAAAGATATACTCCGGTCTGCGAATGTACGGGAAATACAAATTGCCGAAGCACTGCGACAACAACGAGGTCTTGAAGGCCCTCTGCGCGGAAGCTGGATGGACGGTTGAGGAGGACGGAACCACCTACAGAAAGGTATGTGTTTTCTTCTGATCCTTCTTTTCTCTTTTCCTCTCTTTTTTGTTGTTTGTGCGTGAATTGTGAGTATAGTAGCGCGAAGAATATCTGGACATCTCGTATAATTTGGGTCAATTATATGGTTGGAAATGCCCACTACGTGTGGTGGGAAGTAGTACCAGTGTGGCTAATTTTGGTAAGCTATGGTTTACGATGATGGTCGCATCTTTCCGAATGATGGGGTCCTTTGTTGGGCTCAAACTGAACCCATGATTCTAAAGTTTGATGGTTGGAAGGTCCTAAGGTGATCTTTTGGTGAGGATGCTTGGGTGAATAATTGCCCCTTTTGGGCAGTGGAACTGTAACTTTTAACCTTTAAATAGTGTTTCTTGTCGTTTCACGAAACTGGATTGATTATTCACTAGAAAATGTTCTTTGGCAGTACAAAATCGTGCGCGCATGATTTTAATCTCGGTCGTAGTTATTGTAAGGAGAGCGGCCCAATGTGCTGTTGGTGGCCCTTCCGACCTGGAGGGTTGCGTAACCTCATCTCTTCCTTTTTTTAGGAGAAATTACCTTTTACTTTGTTTTTTCACCTTCCGTGGTTTGTTTCACCAGGGACAACGGGATGAAAAGTTGCAAAACAAAACCAAGTCTTTTAACCTGGGAATGGGCAGGATTTTCTTTTGAAAATGACTAGGTTATTATATGATCATATAAGCAGGTTTTTGTGCCTATTATTGTCATTTGTTGATGGAATCAGGCCTTTCCAAGAGGTTTGCTTCTGTCTTTGATGTTGTTTCTTTTCCACGGTACAAACTCTGTGTCAGTTTCTTAAGTAAACAGAAGATATGCTAAATGCGTGTTGCCAAATGTCCTCCAAACCAATTCTTATTATCTTGTTAACTGCATGGCGTCTTGTTTGAGCCTTTCTATTTCTTTTTCTGGATCCATAATCAGATTGAACGACAAGGGCAGGCTGAGTTGCTCCTCCAAGCAGCACCAGCAGTGTTTGAAACACTTCCAAGTTGAATTCTCTAGAACATGAGTTTTTTGTGCTAAGTAGCTATTTGCTTCTTGAGTGTAGCTAATGTCCTTTTTGTCAAAAGGAGGCAATGGAGTTATTGGTTTTCCTTCCAAATCTGTAGATAGGACAAAGCCATAGTTTCCCCAAGTTGTTGCACCATACATGGTTGTGTTCCTTGCTTTTCCAACTTTTTCTTTTTATAATTTTGCTACCACAGTCTCTTTATGGCCTTGCTTAGTCACAAGACAATTATGTCTTGGTATCATTTAGAGCAGCCTTTGCTTTTACTATTTATTAGTTTTGATGGCCAGACACAATGAAGTGAATTGGCATTTATTGCTCGGGCACATTGCTATTGTTGCTTTTTAAAAGTGACACCATTACTTAGTTTTAGATAATATTAGCCATGTGCAACAAATTCCTTTTTATGACATTGCCACCATTGCATATTTGGGTGATTACTCGACTGTTGGCCAGAAGGTCGACCTAAAAGATGGAAATCTAGGTTTTTTATTAGTTAACCTAGCTTACCACTTAAATAATAAACATTAGCTCACAAATCTTGATCTGCCAATATGTTTTTTATGTGATAGTGTGAATAATCGGTCTCCCATGCATGCTTATTCTTAGTTGGATGACCTTGATTTAAGGATTTTGTGTAATTAACTTTTGTATGACACTGTGCATATGATCTTTTGCTTAAATGAATCGAAAGTTAGTCTTTCTTGTTAGTTGTTATCTAGCGTCTTCTTAAATCCCTTGCTGAAGTAAGGGACATCATATCTCATAGTTTCTCTCCGTTATGCTTTAGTTGACTGGGAGCTAGTTTTCCAAGATGGCACAAGGTTTATTTTTTTTATCTGAAATTAGGCTCTGTTTGGGAGCCGGTGTTGGTGAGAAGATGAGAGGGGTGATGGGAGTGGAGATGAAAATGAAGATGAGGCTGGAGTTGTCAACAACATCCTTGTGAGGATGTAGTTGGAAATGACCCATCTCCACTCCCAACACCATCCTCATCTCCCAAAACGGGGTTCCCAAACACCTGTGGTGGTGGTAGGTGGTGTTAATTACATCCTCGTTAAATACCATCTCCACTCCCAAACCGAGCCTTAGAAAAAACCTCCCATTCTACTGTATATCCACACAGGCTTCCTTGACTTTGGAGTACTCATTTGAGTTGGTAGAGTCTATGGGAGGCACAATTTGGTGCATCACTGCATCTGTAAGACTCACTGGCAGTTCCAAATTAGGTTAGGGATGTTGACGTGGTGATAGTTTTCTTTCAATTTTAGGGGGTGATGGATTTGCATTCACTTATTGGTGTAGTTAAAATTAGTGAAGTTTATAACTTTGTTTGTGAATCTTTTAGACATGTGTGCTGACTGCAATTTTGCCTTGTTCCACCAGGGGTGCAAGCCAGTGGGGCGCATGGACATGGTTGGAGGTTCTGCTTCTGCAAGCCCATGTTCATCCTACCACCCTAGCCCTGCTGCCTCCTACAACCCCACCCCTGCTTCTTCGTCTTTTCCAAGCCCTGCCTCTTCCTCCTATGTAGATGGAAACTCCCTCATTCCCTGGCTTAAGAACCTCTCCTCTACCTCTTCCAGTCACAAATTCCCTAACCTCTA
Organism: Nuphar pumila; assembly: GCF_984573655.1. Classification (NCBI taxonomy): domain Eukaryota; kingdom Viridiplantae; phylum Streptophyta; class Magnoliopsida; order Nymphaeales; family Nymphaeaceae; genus Nuphar; species Nuphar pumila. Next base: position 131,661,899 of record NC_143251.1, read on the forward strand.
TATTCACACTGGTTCTATCAGTGCTCCTGTAACTCCACCTCTTAGTTCACCGACCTCATGCGGACCCCGAGTTAAAACCAGCTGGGAGTCAGGCAACGGTGACCCTGCAGCCTCCAACACCACTGCAGTACCTTGGCCGCACCACGACTATGCTTTCCTCCCTAACTCCACCCCTCCTAGCCCTGGCCATCAAGATCCCTACCAAAATGAGTTCCAATTCATTAAAAGCGAATGGCTTGCAGGATTCCGTCTTCCAGCTTGTGGTGGCCCCACGTCGCCCACATTCAGCCTGGTGAGCCCTGCATCTAACCCATTTGGTTTGAAGGCTGAGGGGTGTGGCTCTCGGATGTGGACGCCAGGCCAAAGTGGGGCTTGCTCTCCATCAGGCAAGGAGGGGAGTGGCTCTCGGATGTGGACGCCAGGCCAAAGTGGGGCTTGCTCGCCATCAGGCAAGGAGGGGAGTGGCTCTTGGATGTGGACGCCAGGCCAAAGTGGGACTTGCTCGCCATCAGGCAAGGGGCTGGCCTCTGATGTGGGCGAGGTTCGCATGATGGATGCCTCTGAGGAGTTTGCCTTTGGGAACAGTGTGGTCGTGAAGGCATGGGAGGGCGAACGGATTCATGAGGAATGTGTGTCGGATGAGCTGGAGCTTACGCTCGGGAGCTCCCGAACCAGGTCTGTCGACAACTGACTTTCTTAATTTTCCCTTTTCCTCCCTGATTTTTTTTCCTTCTATGTCACATGTTGGCTTTGTTATAGAGGTCAAGTGTTTGGGAAATGGATGGTGTTTATACTGTGAGCAGAATTTAATGTGGAGGCTTTGAGGTCTTCTCTTGTTCACAAAGGAAAAGGGTTAATTTGTTAAATTAATTAAAAACTATTTTATGTTAATATAATTTGACTCCTACACGCCTGTGATTCCCACACTTGTGCTGTCTTGGACACAAGTTTCAGGCTTTCGTTCTCAACTGAATGTGCTATCTGCCTCCAGATATCCATCTGCATGTGGACATACCTCTGGTTGGGACTCATGCGTCCCTTACATAGCCATGGGTGTTTTGCTCATAAACGTCTCTTAAAATTGGTGTTAGTATTTTGGTTTGGTTGGTCATGTTTAAATGCACGAGTGTTTCATCTCAGGAGAAAAAAGGGGCCTGTTGAGCTTCTTCAAATACTTGTTCTCCTCCAGATTAACTCGGTTTGCATGGTTGATGGGGTGTGTCTTCCTGTTTAAGCGTGTATGCTTCTTGGTTTTACGAGACATTTTTCTTGATTATATTGTATAGGCCTTCACTTTTGTGTACTTTGCGTGCTACTGTGTTTGAGAAGACTGCATGTGGGTGCCCTCAGGATCTGCTGATCTAATGGATTCGTTTAGGTCCAGTCTGGGTTCGAGTAGAGAGACCAAATTGCGCCCAACGCACCGGGTGCAAAATGATATGACCTAATCTGGTGAGATCCCCCTGGGCTTGAAGCTTAGATTTGTTGTCATTAATCAGGTCATAGATGAAATATTTAAGAGGCTTTAATCTATATAGTTAATATTTCGATCTGTATTACGTAAGAATGTGATGTATGCGGATTCCATGCGACATGCTGAGACACAGGCTTACTGAAAAATGTTGTGACCGGTGTTTAAAATGTGAACAAAATCATGAACCTTTGCAATTCCTCGTTTTCAAAGGCGTTGGGCCTATTTCAAAGCGGAGGTGAAAAATGAGACTGCTGTTTGCTAGAGCTCGTGAGGAGTGGATCCTTAGTTCTAGTAATCCGGTGGACGTCTGCCTGTTTGGTCATTAAAAATTATATGTTTGTCATATGATACATCTCTACAAGCACAAGATATGTCCGAGGCAACAAGTACCAGAAATGCATTCAGAATCAAACACGTTTGTAACACTGAAAATGGGAAATTTTCAATTGTTCCCTATGAAAAGAGCTGGGGAAAGCCCCCTTTCCATTATTATTCTCTTCTTTTTTCTTTCTTTTTCAAGTTCTTGTGATTATACAATCACAGGAACGCAACTTTTACAAAGCAACACAAACGTGAAAAGTTGAACCACAGGCTGAGGAATCACAACTGTGATTCTATACACCTAATCTGTGAAGGCGAATCATAGATTGAAATAATCACAGCTGTAACCAAAACATTTAGAGAAACTTCCCGTGACCCTTGGGCCAGCAACTTAGTAAACACGGAGGAAGGGACGGAGAGTAGGGATGCAAAGGGTTTGGATCCAGAACAGCTAAATTATAGGGATTCTGATCAGAATTGAATCTGAAACAGCCAAAAATTTCAAAACCTCCATCTTGGTTCTGGCCCATTTGCATCCCTATCGGAGAGGGTTAAAAGTCCTTTTACTGGTTCTTTCAATATCTGCCCAAATGCCAATGTCAAACACCTCCGCTGCGACCAAGCCTGTCTTTCTATGATGATGCCTATTTTAGGCCATGTTCGGAAATGGTAAAAATTTTATTTAAAAAATTGAATCATCTTGTCATATGGAGAAAATTCTCACCACCATTTCACCTTTTCAGGTGGGAAAATTTTTTCAGACGTGTGGGATGAAAATCCAACAAAAATATTAAAACTTTCCACTCGTTTGAAAAAGAACGAAGCTTTCTTTTACCCCATATTTTGTACAGAGTTCTCCTATCTTTTTCTTGCTTCCTAGTATGGCCTTAGTGGATATTGGTGAGTGTTAGGGACTGCAACTCTAGATTCATGTCAGTGAACCTGAAGCTGTTCTTAATGGACCATATTGCGCTCCCATATTATTTCCAAGAGAAACTAGAATATGAGAACTAAAAATATGGGCATTTTTCAACACTTTTTTTGCAAATCCAACCATGTAGATGTGTTTGGCATGGTGAATTTGCTAGGAATCAACCATTGGATCATGTATTTTCGATGAAAAAATGTGATTTTTGAATGCTTGAATATTTATTAAGATTATGAGCCATTGATTTTAAAACCTTAAAAAAATCACGTTTATGCATCAAAATTGGATGATTCAAGAGAGGGTTGTTATAAATCCAAGCATTTTGATCACATCCGGTTAGATTCAAGAGAAAAGAACAAAAAAATCATGAAAATAGCGGTTCACAACCTTTTTCCGCTTAAAAGTGTGAGAAATAAAATCCCCACATACTAGTCAAGTTTACACCCTTCTTTATAACAGACTAAACTACCAGCAGGTTTTCTCTTCTTTATTTATTTTTTGAGAAAGACAGCAGTTGGGTTTTCTCATTGCAATCAAGGAATCGCCTTCTTTTCTGTTTCTGTTCCATACCAACAAAACTGCAAAATGATCGCATGCGGGTAGGCAACCAGTCGTGCATGAAAAGGAAGACCGGTATATAACTTTCAGTTGTGAACAGATCCCATCATCTGGCGTATGATGGGATCCATCCTACACTCGATCTTAACAGTCCAAGGGCCAATGGCTAGTCTACATTCTCACCTGGATGTGGACTAATCCTAGCCAGAGACGGGGCCAGGATTGTAAACTAGGGTGGGCACAAATGCACAATAATGATTGGAACATATATGTGTGTGTGAATCCAAATCTGGTAAGGAGAGAAGCGTCATATTAATAATATAATTCAAATTCAATTTGAGGTTTCACATCATAATCCAAATATAAGTAGAAAATGTATCTGGTTAGCTATCTTATGCTAACTGGATCCATACCCAGTACTATCCTTTTTCCATATGAATTTGAAATCTGAATGTGAATTCTAATTTGTTCAGGTCAGATTCAATAAAGGCTACATCCAAAACTAAATCTTTCACTTTTACATTTGTATGTGTGTAGATTTGTAGCGTAGGCTTGTAAACAGGCTGGATCTGGGCTGATCCGGTGATGACTTCAATTTGCAATAAGTAGATCTAATTTTGCATGTGAATCTTACTCCGAACACATGATAGAGTTATGGATCCAGATGTGATCCAACCTCACTTGGCACTGGATTTTGCAAAAAGTAGGTCAAGTATATTGGTTTTTCACAGAATATGTAAAATGGGTTGGATTAGGCTGAGTTCTGAACATATTTATCTCCCAGTTTCTAACTTGGATCTAAGTAAATATCACACTACTCAATCTGAATCTGATCCATTTGAATCTAACCCATTTGATAAACGAGCTTTGGGTTCATGAGCCCCTAAGCGGCTCTGGGGGCACCTGTTTTGGATCAGGGTGGGCACTGCCCACTGCCCAAATTCTCCTCTGGGAAATTTTTGGGTCAGGGTGGACATGTGCCCACCCTGGCCTCTACTTGGCTCCGCTCCTGATCCTAGCCATCCAAATGCATCGATGCATCAATTGTATGGATACATAGATCCGATGTCATCATATGTTAGAGGATAGGATTCTTTTGCTTTCAGCTGTGTAGAACATTAACTTTTTTTTTGTTGCCAAAATTTGCTTTATTTTTTATTAATCTCTATAATAATCCTTATTTACACATTAATCAGCACGATGATGTGCCAAGTTGATCTGCAACATCTATTGGCTTTCCCAGCCGCTACCCAAATGAAACTAAAAGCAAAGGCAACACACTCAACAACTATTCAGCTCATGTAGCAAGTGTTGAATTGTGTCTCAGCATTATGCTTTTTCTGAGATTAAATCATGTTTGACTTGACCAAGCCACCTAGCTAGGCTAAGCTTATAGCCATGCTTAAATTGACTATGACTTTATAAACTAGATGATAGAGGTATTGATTAGCGACTGTTACCTGACCATTGACATTTAATTAAAATGGTCTTAGCCACTGGGTATAAAGATATGATCGTTATATATATATTTAATTATGATGGTTGAACTTTTATTCATAATTGTTAGACATTTATTCATGACGATTAAGACATTAATTCACCTAAGCTTATGTATACCTTGAATCCTTTGTGATTTGCATTTATCTCATTCTTTTGTATCTCATCCCTTACATTTTTCTATCTAAAGTTATTTAAAGGTGATTGTGTCGTGGTAGGCAGCCTCCACAGTGCAAGTTGAAGTCGCGTTTAATGTGAGAAGGCGTGACTTGATTGTATCTTGAAAACAAAGTTATAGGCAACCCTATTGCACCAAGAACTCGATCTTATAAGGACAATTGTTGCTTTAAAGAGAGTGCTTACAAGAGTGCCACGAGATTGAGTATATATTTCAGCAAATTTTTTCAACAGCAAGTAGAGGTGTCAACACGTCATATATGATGACCTGATCTCAAGCCATACCATATCCAAGTTTGATAATTGAGAAGAATGTTCAATTAAGAGTTTGGGTTGAACTCACAGGGTTTGAGTAGTATGCAGAGTCAAAGTATTGTATATAAAATTTCATATCAGATTTGGATCTAACTAGAGTACCAATTAAGATCTGCAATTTTTCAATTTACAAAATAGAAAATATTATTTTACAATATATGGATCTGGTGTGGTTTATATAATCCTTACAGGACCCAAGTAAGGTTTTTCTATGGTCAGTCTAGTTAGACTCAAGTCTGGACACAATACAAGCACCTCAGAGTCGGATCCTGGCCCAGACAAAACTGGGTTTGGTGAAAGTCCAACTGTTTGACAATCCTAGTAGCAAAGAGTGGCCAACTTGTATGCATGTGAATATTTTTATACTTTGTCTCGATGTTGACAGTCTTGAGCCCAGTTTGAGATCATAGTGAGCCCAAACTACACAAGCCAAGCTTGAGCTGACTTGTTTACAGAAAAAAAATAAAAAGGAGAGATTTTTGGGAAACTTCATGTTTATGCTTAATATATGACTTAAAATATGGTTTAGTATGTGTTTCTGGAGCTTTTTGTTGTGTAATTTGATTCTTTGTGTAAAAGAATGAAATCTGAAAATGAATCCATACTGAGATATTGTTTTTTGGGAGTTTTTCTGAATGTTTCTTCTTTTGTCTGAACACGGGAGTCAACACCTGTGATACAAGAGTCCCGAGGTGAAGCCTGAAGGTCAACCCTCATGTTTAGAGAGTCAACCCCTACAGTGTAAGGGTTTACCCTTGATATGTTGAGAGTTGACTCCTGCAGCTGAGGAGTCAACTCTTGGAAACAAAGAGTTGACCTTTGTAAATTAAGAGTTGACTCCTGATGTAAAGTGCATAATTTTTCTTGATTTTTCAGAAATGATACAGGATTACTTTCGGTATTTTTATATGTGAATAAATCGATGAACTTTTGGATGTTGAAAAGATATCAGCTTATACTAACTCTTTATGGATCTGGGTCTCGGTCAAAGCTGCCCCCCCCCCTCTTGTACCCCATAACTGAGCTGAGATTCGCTAAAATTGAACCCAAGTCGGTTCCCCCAACACTAAGCCTAGCTCAGTTTGATCTAACCAAGACATCTCGGTGAAGCCCCCATAATTGAGCCACAACTTGGTTAAATCCAACCGAGCCTGACTCAGTCATTTTTGAACTGAGACATGACTTAGTTAAACCGAGCCTAGCTCGGTCATGGACCCCAAGGTGCCTTTGACTTTTTGGACCGAGCCTAACTCGGCTTGCTAGCTAAGCTGACGCAGTCATTGGGCCACAACCCCTCCCTTTTGGTTAGGCTCAACTCGGGCTCATCCAAGCTCGCCTTGGTTGAGTCCAAGCCCCTCCCTTTCTTGTTTTGGGTTTGGCTTGGTTAAGATCGAGTCGGTTTTGTCATAGAATTTGTTCCACATTAATCGAATCAAACTCGGTTTCCCCAAACCAAGCCAGTCTTAGGTCTTTTTCGCACGAGCCTGAATCAAATAAGTCCTAGCCAAGTTGTGCATCAGCTTACAAACGCCTCTAAGCCAACTTAGTCATTCCGATAATTGAGTCACTCAGGTTAGCCGCTTCGAGCCTGGCTCGATCCAGTCAACTCGAACAGAGTCTGAGTTTGACCCCGGCGATGCAATAGTCGCTTCTTTTTATCATAGATAGTTTTATAACCTTGTTATTTATGTAGTTCGATAAAAATCTTTTGAGCACACCACATCAGTGTAATTGATGAGACATTGTACCTTTGACACTTTTATTGAAACATGAGCAAAGCTTGCACCTACGCTCAAAATCATCGAATATTCAAACTATTTCTGAGGTAGGAGAAATTTGGATACGATGGTGGCAGTTGAACATTTTGGATATATGTATTTATATTTATGTCAAATATAAATATATATATATATATGTATGTATTTATTTCAAGTACACAATTTTGCGTACTTTGGCTTTCTTTGATGTATGTATTTATTTCATGTACGTAGTTTTGCGTACTTTTGCATTATTTATAATGACCTTTTGGCACATGATGTACATAGTTTTGTGCATTCTAGTCTTATTTGAATTATGCATTTATTTCAAGCACGCGGTTTCACATACTTTTTGCATTATTTATGATGGTCTTTTGGCATATGATAATTTGATATACATGTAATTATATATATGTATACAATTATTCAGAGTATACAGTTTTGCGTATTCTTGTCATATTTGAATAACACATTTATTTCAAGTACACAGTTTTGCATTACTTACGATGACCATTTGGCAGACGCTGCTTTGATATATGTGTAACTATATATACATATCTAATTATTGAGAGTATGCAGTTTTGTGTACTCATGCTTTATTTAAATTATGCATACATTTTTTTGGAGTACACAGTTTTATGTACTCCTATTTACTTTAATTATGTGAGTATTTATGTAAAGTCAAAGTTTTGTGCACTTTTGTTTTCAATTCAATTTCAAAAGGGATCACATGTTAGATTTTAAGTCTGCATGCTTTCGACGTCTTGTAATATAAAATAAGTGATTTACGTTCTCATGTTCGGGATATTTGGCATACACTTACACCGCTTATCATACAAACAAAAAGAGGCTCCCGTGCTCGCATGCATGAAAGATTTTATGTCTGTTTTGATTGGACAACGTCTAAGTGTTGGAGTGTTCCTCAAAACACAATTCCAATCTGATTCAAACTTTAAATAAGTTGATATTGTCATGACTCAGGTATTTACAACTGAGTCTTCTCTTCAAACCAATTAAACATAAGACTTTGACTACGTAGACTTCAATCGTACTTATGTCAAATCCTTTCATTTTACATCCGAAGATAACCCGGACATGCCCTCAACCTGAGGTTTGTGAAATCATGGATTTTTAGAGTTTTGACTCCTATTCTTTTTAAAAACTAGTTATTCTATGATCACAGTAGTACTATCAAACATGCTCGTACGTCGATGAATGAATGGAGGTTTATGAGAAACCTTGTCGGAGAATAATGCACTGCAATATTGGAAAATCATGTACATATACATAATCACCTTTATAGGTAAGATGCTCGTTTCTGTTTAAAAGACTAAAGCATGCTGAGTGAGTTGCTGGATAAAAGAAAACCGGATACACTCATTCATCCTTTAGTTCTATCAAAAGAGAGAATAAGAGGTACAAACTTCGATGAACAATGTTGTTAACAACTACGCTCCTTGAGTGACAATGACTCGACGTCCCCGATCATCGGAGTTACGAAACATGACTATCATCCCACAAACTTCTACAAAAGTTATGATGTATTCCCCATTTATTCCTGCCTCTCGAAAAATCTCTCTCAGTATCTAAAATTGTCCCCTTTATATCAGACCCAACTAGTCATTCAAGTTATTAATTTACATAAAATAATAAACCCTCGAATGATCTCAATTGTTTCTATGATTTTATCTTGTGAGTACCCACAGGTAGGTAATTATTGAAACAGAATTATGATGTTCACACTATTTTTTGGAATTATAAATGATACACTGCTTATAACAACCCGCAATCCGCCCAATTGGGTATGACCAAATGTTTTGAAGTACGATAAATATTGTTATTAGTCTTGTTCTCTTGTCTAATATTGTTGCACCTACTAGACTTTCATAAATCTGACCCATTTTATTAGATACAGGTGACGATTAGGCTAATGTTTTAGGCGATAATGTGATGACATGATAATATCAAGAATCAATTCTCTTTGTTGTTCGTTACTGAGCATATTTTGTCATTTTGTATAAGGACTTTTGTATAACATCATTTATATATAAAAACCTTGTTATTAATCTTCATGGTTTTTAATAGATGTTGCACACCCAAATCCAAGACATTTGGAAACCCAATTCGTTTGTTGGAAATTTTGGAGTTTGCCGTATTATTATTTTCAAACTACTATTTTTGTTGAACTATCATTTTAACTCTAAAAAAAGTTTGACTATTAAAATTTTAATATTTTTATAAAAAATACAAGTTAGAAATTCTGAGGCCTTATAGTTGAGTTCCCCAAATAAGTTTTCTTGGTGTTTTGAGTTCAAATACAAGCTATTAAGCCTGGGTTTTGATGGATGCAAGCTCGTACATTTATGTATGCATGCTTAGTATCAGTGTTAGTTGATTGTGCACAATCTTTACACAATAAGGCATTAGTTGATTTCATTTGGTCCTAGAGAGAACCATTTCATGCATAAATATATATATATTTTTTATTGTGTTGTATGTTGCATTGAGATGTTAGGTCCCGTGTTTCAGTTGTGGTTATTACAAAGATGGTAATACCAATGAGAAAAAAATATATACAGTTAGTATTCTAGGGTGATGGCCCTAGAGTTATCGTGTTACAAGAGCATGCTTGGGTGTTTGCCCTGAGTAACAAGAGAGAACATTGTAAGGTTATGTAATGTATAAGAAATTGATAATTAAGAACAAGATTCACTAAAAGATTGGTTTGTGATCGCCAAAATGTGTGGCTTGAGCATGCTTGTCAAAGATGGACAAGTATTAGCGTGAACCATGTGGCAAAGCATGTAACGCTAATTGCTCAATTGGGAACCATCCCCAGCCATAAGAATTAGAGAACCGAAAATCCGATGCTCAAGGCGGAGGTGGAGCTGGTGTACTATGCCTAGTAGTGCACTATGTTGACTTCAAAAAGAGATAAGGTTCATGTATTCTAGGTTCCGAGGGAAAGGGACGGCTTGACGAAGGGTCCTTAACTTTGGTTCAAGCGTTTCAGTATTTTTCAAGGGTTAAAAGACATAAAGAAATTATTGAAAGAACACTCTTGGACAGGCCAAAGATGCCCACAAGGGCCAAGGGAGTGGTGCTCCTTAGATATAAAGTATGGTCATAACAAAAAGGTATATGTTAAGCATCACATATAAAGCAACATAAATTAAATGAAAGATTTAATAAAATATCCATGCATGTAGGTCGACATAGCATGAGTTTGTGAACTTGGTATGTGAGGTATCTGAGGGTCGACCCCTATGTTTGAGGAGTCGGCTCATTTTTAATGTCATTATGATTTTTTGTTCTGAGAGTCGACCCCTGTGTTGGGAGGGTCGACTCCCTTTATGGTCTATTGTTGTTAGGCTTGTTTCTAAGGGTCGACTCTTAAGATTGTAGGGTTGATTCCTCTTGAGTTTCTTATATATGTGTGTGTGTGATCTTTGGTCAATGAGTCAATCCTGATTGAGGTAAGTAGACTCTTTTGAGTTATTCTCTTGTGTTGTGTAAACCTTACGGTCAACTCCTACGGGAGGGGTTGACTCTTCGTATTTAAGAATTAAGAATCTTTGATAAATAGACTTTTGATTTGGCTCATACTCACTGGTAACCATGTGAGTAGTGAGAGTGTTTATCATTGTTGTCATTAAAAAATTTAGGGACTAAGACGAAATATAACGCAGCATACACTAGAGGCTCGTGAACATGGGTTGATGGACTTTTGGACTTTCTTCTAGGAATCTTTTGGGATTTTTGGGTTGTGATGTAAAAACTCGTATATTTTGTAAATGAATGAAATATGATATTTTTTTACTAAGTGTTGAAACTCATTCTCATTAGTGATCTTGGTTTGATTGAAATAATTTAGAATGAACCTTTATATGGCTTTTATGTTTTTGGATAAATCTAAAGTGTTTCATCAAGGTTAAAAAAAAAACACTTGGTTAAAATTTGAGTGTGACTAGTAGAGATAATTTTTTTCCAAAATTGCAAGAGAGGAGGGATTTTGTTTGCGGGGGTTAGCCCCAAACAACCCTTGGGTTTTCGTGGCACACAAATGTGACCATGTTTGGTTGAGTCTCATGAGAGTTGGACTCTCAAGCTAATGAAAGAATGAATCTCATTGGCATAGGCTAAACAAACATTAGAAAATGAGCTTTGAAAAACCGACTCTCAATTGTCGTTTTTGCATTGGTTACACGTGAAAAAGTAGAAGGTGAGAAAGTAATAGTATTTGTGAATCAACCTTGTGATCTATATTTTCACAAGATTCAAGGCAGACAGCTGTCACGGTGATTGTGATTTACAATCACCGGATCCAAGAATCACACGGCATTGCAAACATGCCCAACACTCCTTGTGATTATGATTTTCATGTAAAATGAGAAATCAATTCTCATTTGTAGGGTTAAACAAGTGATTCTGATTCATATGACTCCATGTGAATTGGCATGGAATTTACTTAAGAAAACAATGAATATAGTTGAGAAGGTTTAAGCATATTTTAACAAAAGTCTAAAATTGCGCCAGTATGAATTGTAAACTAGGGTGGGCACAAATGCACAATAATGATTGGAACAAATATGTGTGTGTGAATCCAAATCTGGTAAGGAGAGAAGCGTCATATTAATAATATGATTCAAATTCAATTTGAGGTTTCACATCATAATCCAAATATAAGTAGAAAATGTATCTGGTTAGCTATCTTATGCTAACTGGATCCATACCCAGTACTATCCTTTTTCCATATGAATTTGAAATCTGAATGCGAATTCTAATTTTTTCAGGTCAGATTCAATAAAGGCTACATCCAAATTAAATCTTTCACTTTTACATTTGTATGTGTGTAGATTTGTAGCGTAGGCTTGTAAACGGGCTGGATCTGGGCTGATCCGGTGATGACTTCAATTTGCAATAAGTAGATCTAATTTTGCATGTGAATCTTACTCCGAACACATGATAGAGTTATGGATCCAGATGTGATCCAACCTCACTTGGCACTGGATTTGCAAAAAGTAGGTCAAGTATATTGGGTTTTCGCAGAATATGTAAAATGGGTTGGATTAGGCTGAGTTCTGAACATATTTATCCCCCAGTTTCTAACTCAGATCTAAGTAAATATCACACTACTCAATCTGAATCTAACCCATTTGATAAACGAGCTTTGGGTTCATGAGCCTCTAAGCGGCTCTGGATCGGGCTTTGGGGGCACGTGTTTTGGATCAGGGTGGGCACTGCCCACTTTGGCCCAAATTCTCCTCTGGGAAATTTTTGGGTCAGGGTGGACACTTGCCCACCCTGGCCTCTACTTGACTCCGCCCCTGGGGATGACATTGTTTTTTTTGTCTCAGAGGTTTTGTGCATCTTGGATGGATGTGATTCCAAGACTGTCTGTCAATTGTCATTAGCTAAGTTGGGACAGGTTTGAGATTCTTCTCCATTTGTGAAAGATAATAGGAACATTTTAACCAAACGTTCTTTTCCCTACCTATAAGGTCGTATTCAAGAAGAGTGAAAGCCTCCATGATGCTGCGAGATTTTTTCAAGGTCCCACATCTGCTTTTTTGTTCTTTTTTTTTTTTTGGGGGGGGGGGGGGGGGGGTTACAATCGAAGTTACATCACCACACTAATTCGTGAACTCATTGGTTTAAAAACCTCAAGTTCTCCTTGCCACCAAAAGTATACTCAACCTTCAGCCTTGCAACAAGGGACGAAGCCCATAGGTTTTGAACTCATGATGTCCATTCAGCTTGATGATATTAATGGTGCTACTTTTATAGCTTATAATTGTTGGAGTATTTTTACATGGTTAGTCATTTCTTTATATATACAGGGTCACTACAATATGTTAACTGAAAATATGTGAAGGAAAAGTGTGAACTAGGCATTTTAACACTTTTTTAATAAATCCAACCCTGCATATGCTTGGTCCATTTCCTAGGAATTGACTGTTGATCATGTATTTTTTATAAAAATATAAATTTTAAATGTTTAATTATTTATGAAAATTCTAAACCGTTGATTTTCAAGCCTCATCATAATTGAATGCTCTAAGAGTCGATTTTTATAAAGCGAAGCATCTAGATCACATTCATATGATAAAATAAAAAATAAAAAACATGAAAATCTCAGTTTGTAATCCATTTAACATATTTTAGTGGATATATATAGATAGATAGAGAGAGAGAGAGTAGGGCATAACAGTGGACAACATATGTCATCCATTGTTATCGGATCCGCGTCCGCTATTGATCGCACGTGTGATCAGTGGCGGGCATTGATTTGAAACAAAATCGCTTTTAGCGATGATTGAAAGAGAGAGAGAGGGTTTTCCGCCCAACTCTTTACCTAGAGTCAAGACCACCGCTAAAGATCATAAATTAAAAAATAAAATTAATGAATGAGCGTTGTTCGATGATTAAGCATCCACAGAGTAAACATCAAAATTTCATAATGCACAATTGCTTACATCTTTTGAAGATAAGTATTTGCAGGTACCCAACAAGAATTGAACACTCTCACACGGACGACAGAACGAACCGCCATCTGTCACCGGATGACAAAACAGACCACCATCCATTACTAGACAGTAGAATGAAAATGCCACCCATCGCAGGATGGCAGCACATAGAACATTGTCCACTATTGGATGGCACAGTCCTTTCGCCGTCCATTGTACCAAACACATGGATAAGCTTTGAGGCTTATCCATAACTTATCTCAATCACCTTGAACGTCTTTCAGGGTGGGAGGACTCTTCTTAGATGAGTTTTCGTACGAAAAAACTCTCCTGGATAAGTAATCCATATCTCATATTGAACTCTATAAATAGAAGCTCACCCCTTTACCTTGAACATCTGAAAATGATAAGAAAATCGGAAAACTAGATACCTATATGATGGCCCTATAAGAACACGTCTACTCACGCCTTGTTGGTACGTTGTCCCGACGCCATTGAAGAATACTCATATATACGTGAAGAGCTAACAGGCAAAAAAGAGTTTGAACAATAAAATAGACCTTCGAGTCTGAAAAGGTATTTTTTCATATCTTTAATCTATTTATTCCAATTTCATGTAATCTTTTGATTGGGTGCTTATACACGTTTTGTATTTGTTTGCATACCTGAATCCACGGTGGTGCGATTCTAACTCCGAAAATCAAAAAACCTATTTTGGTTTTCCGTTTCCTTCAGGCAAAGGACGATCGAAACTTGCAACGATGTCCCCTATGATTTCAAAGAGGATTTCACGAATCTAGGTAAGTTTCATCTTTCTCAACATTCAAATATTTTTATCAATAGTTTTTGGCGATTAGGATGGGATGCCATATTTTTTTAAAAAAAATTATAGCTAGAGTTGCATTAGGGAGAGGTTTTGAGCCCTAATGAGCCCAAAATCTCAATTTTTTGGGTTTTATCTCTATCCAAATGGCAAACCCTGTTTTGTCATCTGCTGACCACTATCTGGCTACATTCGGCAGTTCACAATCCCTCGCATCCACACGTTTGTCCGTCCACCGAATAACAACATTGTCTGTTGAATGACAGGTTCATTCGTTGATTGATAGCGTCATTTATAAATCCTCGCATTTGCAGTTTCTGTCATCTGCTGACAGGCATTGTCGTCTGTAGATCCTCGCATTTGTATATTCTATCATCTGTTGATAGTCAGTGTCATCTGCAGACCCTCGAGTCCGCAGGCTCTATCATCTGGTAGGTCTTTGTTGCTCGGACTCGCTGCATTCTTTTGCTTTGTTCGCTAAATCTACTATTTAATTTTTTGTTAGCTTATTGATCCCATGTATAGGTTGCTTTTGCATTAGTTTCATGCATCAATATTAGGCATAGATTTGCTTACATATTTAAAAAACACTTGCTAGAGAAAATGCATGCTCACTTAGAAAATATAAAAAATACAACCTCAAGCAAGTTACGGTTTTTTTGAAATATTGTTTGATTCCATTATGTGCTCCTTATTTTATCATCATTCTCTCTTAGGAAAAGAACTCTTTTTTATTTCAAAATTTTCAAAATCTCTTATTCTATTATTTAGATGTTTGGATCCCCCTAACACTGTTAAGTTTTTATCTTGGGTATATCAGTGGTGGTACCATTGGAGCCTGATCATCCACATTAGTACCCTTATGTTGTTATCTTGAATATATTAGTATGGACCTGAAAGAGAGTCCTGGACCTTAAAACCTGAAGAGACCTCGCAAATCAGTGGATAGAACTTTCTAAGATACCTATTATTATGAAAATCTCATGTTACTTATTGTGGGCTTGTGTGGACTAATTATTTTGGGTATAATAAATATCTGATCTAAGACCCAAAAACTCCAAATCTAATCCATCCTAGAGGAACCATCTATGGAGAATCTCACGTACATGATGTCACCCCATATGATGCAAAACAACATATTCGATGAGGATTCTAAAGATATGGCCCATAATGACATCCTTGATTAGTCTATGGATGATCGAAAAAGGAAAAAGGCCCTGATGTTTCTAGAGTCCAGCTCATGTTAGTACCCTCAGCGATCTCGTAAAGTCTCCCAAATGGTTACAAAATGGATAGTTCTAGCACAAATGAATCCGCCAAAAGATGAATCCTCAATGCTCTGTATTTGGAAGCTTGGTCTAAAGAACGACACCCCCATCAGTCTCGTAAAGTCTCTCATATGAGTTACGAGATGGATAGTTCTAGCACAGGTGAGCCCACCAGAAGATGAACCCTTAGGACATTGCATTTCAAAGCCTGATGCAAAAAAGAGGATGTGCTAGCACAGATCAGATGGAACATGAAAAGGGTGGAGGAGAAGATGAGAAAGATCCGACAATAGTTGGGACAAGAACAAGCAAGAGCTGAAAGAAGAGACTGAAGAGCCCACAAGTCAAAATGTGAGAGGCCACAGTCCAATAGAGAGACCAGAAGAAGAACCTGACGAACTTTAGAGCCACAAGATTATAGATAGCACAGTCAATGGGGATAGTCCCAAGTATATGATATGCAGAGGAGAGTTCACAGATTTAGACTCACCAGTCCAATCAAAACCATGTCATATGATTCACCTTATCTCTATCTTATCCCATTCACCTTGCACGTCTTCTAGGGTGAGAGGACTCTTCTTAGACAAGTTTTTGTACGAGAAGACTCTATTGGATGAGTAATCAATATCCTATGTTGAACTCTATAAATAGGAGCTCTCCCTATACTTTGAACATCTAAAATTTATTAGAAAATCTAGAAACTAGATACCTACATGCTGGCCCTACAAGAACATGTCTATCCATGCCATACCAGTACATTGTCCCGATGCCATTGAAGAGCACTCACATATACGTGAAGAGCTAACAAAAAAAATGAACTTAAACGATAAAACAAACATTTGAGTTTGAAAAGGGTATTTTATCAAATCCATAATTTATTTATTTCAGTTTCATATAATCTTTTGATTGGGTGCTTATGCACATTTTGTATTTGTTTGCATACTTGAATCTGCGGTGGTGTGATTCTAACTTTGAAAATTGAAAAACCTATTTAGGCTTTACTTTTCCTTTGGGCAAAAGACGATATGAGTTTGCAATGACATCCCCTACGATTTCAAAGAGGATTTCACAAATTCGGGTAAGTCTCATCTTTCTCAACATTCAAATATTTTTATCAACACACAATTACGCCCAATCATGTGTGTGTGTATATATAGGGGTGTATCATCAGACGCCCCATCGTCAGATGGGGGCATCAGACAAACCCCAATTGTTGATCATGTGCACGATTGACAAAAAAAATTTTGTTTTCACAAAAATGACCTTTAACGACGATCACTACTGCCGCTGAAGGTCATTTTTGCACAATTTTTTGGCATTGCATCTGCTATTGTCGAATGAGATTGGTGTATGACAATACTCATATTGTATATAAGGTTTATATTTGCTACCAACAATTATACCTATAATACAGTTTGAACCTCACAATCCAAGTTGTTTTGGCACAATCTAACCTCATAGTTGTGTTCAGCTTCCTTGAATTAGTGGGAATCTACTTTTGTTCATGTTTTTTGAGAGAAAAAATATATTTTTATGAGTCGGGGAAAGTAGATGCCTTTATAGCTTTTGATTTTGGATCGCTGAAAAAACCTATATATAGGTTGAATTCTAGCAACCCAAGAGTCGGTTCCCACCAAACAAAACTTTTAAATTACACCAACAGGGGCTCCACTTGTTTGGTAGGAGCTGTTAGTGCATGCCACAATGTGTTGGGTTGTTGCAAGTTCAAAACTCGATAGTATGTTGTATTACTGGTGGGGGTCTACCTAACCTCAACTTGCCTAGAAAAAAAAACTTGTAAATCACATCTATGGTGTTATGTGTGACTGATGGAAAGCTCAGAAAGTTGCCATACTTCTCGGGACCTGGTTTCTTTGGAAGGTTGTTATCCAGTCGTGTTTCATCCTCAATTATCGGATTGATCTTAACCGTTTTCTCTTTGTGATATTGCTTGAGTAAGCTTCATGCTTATCTTCAATAGCCTGTTTGTATCCATTGTAAATCGTCTGCAGTATGGAATAAGAAATCCTGAGTGTGTGGCTATTTTCGTGGATGTAGGATCTCTTGATCCGAACCACATTATACTGGTCTTTCTTCTTCTCTCAATTCTACATGGCATCAAAGCAGTAAATACGTTGATCTGCCTTGTTTTCCTCTTGAAGGCCTATAGCTGCCTATCATGGCAACACCTGAGAGATCTACTCCAAACAGAGAAGACGGTAATGGAGGATCCAACATAGGTACTGTTGGAAAATTTTTAGTTCATGAGTAGGTAACTCCAAATCTTAAGATTACTTCCATTCTGTTAAATGGATCTAATTATCTATCTTGGGCTAAATCTGTTAGACTCTATCTTAGTGGAAAATCCAAACTCAAATTTATCACTGGGAAAAGTCCCCGACTGGATGATGTTGCGTCTGAGTATGAGGAATGGCAAAGCTCAAACGATTTAGTAATGTCTTGGCTTTTAAATTTTATGAAGACCTCCATCACGGAAAATTTCTTGTTTTTAGACACTTCCCAAGAAATTTGGGATGCTGCAGAGGATCTATATAGTGAAAAAAATGAAATAGCTCATATGTACCAACTTACTCAAAATATTCATAAACACAAGAAGAATGACATGTCATTTGGGGCTTATCTCAGCAAATTAAAAAGTATGTGGGATGAATTTGATTCCCTAACAAGCCCATATTGTGATCTTGTGGATCTTAAAAAATTAAGAGATCATGAGAAGGCGTTTCAGGTTCTTGCCAGTTTAGGATCAGATTATGAGCACCTTCGTAGTCAGATCCTTTTAGCTTCTGATTTTCCTTCGTTATCTAATGTCTACTCTATGATAATGAGAGAAGAATCACGTCGAAAGGTCATGAACAGAAAACAAAAATCTCAATCTCAAATGAAGCAAAGTGAGAAGGTCATTTTCAACACCTATCAAAGTCCAAAATTTGAAAATGCAAACAAGAAAGGAAAAAAATTCTTTTGCACCTTCTGTAAAAAAAGGACATTCGAAAGACAGATATTAGAAACTTCACGGGAAACCAGGCAACAATAGTCATGAAAGAGAAAAGGAATCAGGAAGTGCTCAAGTTGCGAGGATCAAAGAAATTACATTGGCCACTATTGCTGATATGATCAGAAATCTTAGCAAGACTAGTCTTGAGTCAGCCATGATCGCCTCCGCCATTGTTAACGGTAAAACATCAGGTATGGCTTCATCCCTTTCTTGCTTCAACTCTAACGTATGGATTGTAGACTCGGGAGCTTCGAAACACATGACCTGTTGTAAGAATAAAAAGGTTGAAGATACCCATGATCGATAAATAGTCACTATTGCAAATGGGTCAGGGATATCAATTAAAGGGGCTTGTGAAACCAAGCTTTATGGAAAAAAATCTTAGAACTCTCTATATACCAAATTTGGCTTCCAATCTGTTATCACTATCAAGATTAACTCAAGATTTCAATTATGATGTTATCTTTACGTCCACTAATGTTCTCTTACAGGACAAGATAACGAATGTGAAGATTGGTTAAGGAAAAATGAAGAATGGATTATATGTGATAGAGTTTGAGAAGACGACAACCTTGATGAGTGCTTCTTCCAAGGATGGGCGACTATGGCACTTACGATTAGGTCATCCTTCCAGTGGGTCTTTGTCTCCTTTGATGCCTAATTTAATTATTGATCACAGCATGTGTGACGTTTGTCAATACTCTAAAATGTCTTGACCTCCTTTTAATTTGTCTGAAAATATGTCTAGTAAATTGTTTGAACTAGTGCATGCCGACGTATGGGGACCGGCACCCATAGAGTCTTATAATGGTTTTAGATTTTATCTCTCGCTCATTGATGATTTTTTAAAGGAAATCTGGTTGTACTTATTGAAAACCAAGGATCAAGTTTTTGAGAAGTTTGAAACGTTTTACAATATGATCAGAACTCAGTATGATATTTGTATCAAATGTTTGCGTACCGACAATGAAACTGAATTTAAGAACGGAGTTTTTGAAAACTTTGAGAACAATAGCAGGATGGAACATCAATATACGTCTGTCAGGACTCCCCAACAAAACGGTGTCGCCGAAGAAAAAAATCAGCATATTCTTGAAATCACATGGTCTTTACTTTTTCAGGCTAATATGCCCAAAAAATTTTGGAGTGAAGTTGTTATGATGGCTTGTTATCTCATAAATCGACTACCGAGTAGTTGGCTGAATGGAAAGTCCCCATTACAAATCTTTAAGGGACGAGAGGTCAACATTCAACATCTTCGGATCTTTGGATGTACGGTTTTTGTGATGATAGACAAAACTGAACGAGATAAGCTGAGTCCAAAATCTTGAAAATGTATATTTGTTGGGTATGCCACTGACAAAAAGGGATACAAATGTTACAGTATGGAAGAAAAGAAACTTTATATCTCACGAGATGTAAAGTTTGATGAAGATTCTCTCTTGGAGACTGTTCTTCCGAATTTGTATGATGTCTTGGTCATCATGCTTGAACCTCACAATAAACCCTCAGAAAATGAGACATTAATGAACGATAGCAATCAGCCTATAGTCTCTGTTAACGATGAGACCACTCCAAGTCATGTTGAGCAAAGAAGGTCTCAATGTATTAATCCTCCTCCTCAATATTTAAAGGACTATGTTACTTACAGTGTCGTTGGATATCCTATAGAGAAACACTTATCGTACACGAAGGCTTCAAATGAACTTTTTGCTTTCCTATGTTCCTTGCAACAAGAACCATCAACCTATGAAAAAGCCAAAAAAAGTGAAGCTTGGAATAAGGCGATGAAAGAAGAGCTTGAGGCTCTTCATAGGAATCACACGTGGGATCTAACCAATCTCCCAAAAGGTAAAAAAATTGTAGGGTGTCGATGGGTTTTTAAGACCAAATACAATCATGACGGAATAGTGGAAAGACACAAGGCAAGGCTGGTAGCTAAAGGCTACACTCAAACTCAGGGGCTCGACTACGAGGAGACATTTGCTCCTGTAGCTAAAATGAACACTGCTCGAATATTGCTTTCAGTTGCTTGCAATTTTAGTTGGTTGTTGTTTCAGATGGATGTAAAAAATGCATTTTTACAAGAAGATTTGCAAGAAGAAGTTTACATGAAAATCCCACAAGGACATCCTCAAGAATCATCCAATCTCGTTTGCAGACTCAAAAAGTTGATTTATGGTCTGAAGCAATCTCCACGAGCATGGCATGTAAAATTGAGCCAGGCTCTGGAGCGAAACAAATTTATTAGATCCAAGGCTGATAATTCATTGTTTATGCACAGAGATGAAAAAGATTTGGTTTTTATTCTTATATATGTTGATGACTTGATAATCACTGGAAGTAATGCAAGTTACATTCAGAAGATCAAAGAAATGCTTCAAAGGGAGTTCAATATTAAGGACCTTGGAAGATTGAGATACTTCCTGGGAATTGAATTTGCCCATTCAAAAAAGGGTATTTTTATGTCTCAGAGAAAATATACTCTGGATTTGCTAAAAGACACAGGGAAGTTAGGGAGACAGTCGGTGGACACCTCCCTTGAAATTGATTTTAGAGATAGAGGAGAAACAGAAAAGATGGCTCCAGACATTGCTCAATATCAAAGACTTGTGGGAAGGCTTATTTACCTCACCGTAACCAGACCGAACATCACTCATACGGTAAGTATAGCAAGCCAACACATGCATAATCCAAGTATATCTCATGTAAACATTATAGAGAGAATCTTGAGTTATTTGAAGAAATCTTCGGGTCAAGGATTGTGGTATAAAAGAAATAATCACGTGGAAATCAAAGGATACTCTGACGCAGACTGGGCGGGCAGTATAGATCGTCGGTCTACTAAAGGATACTGTGTTTTTATAGGAGGTAATCTAGTGTCCTGGAAAAATAAAAGACAGAAGGTGGTGTCGAGATCCAGTGTGGAAGCAGAATATCGGGCAATGGCCACTACCACTAGTGAAATTATATGGATAAAAAGTTTGTTGACTGAAATGGGGTTTACATTCTCATCACCAGTTCCTATGCATTGCAATAATCGGGCAGCAATTTATATTGCTACAAATCTTGTGTTTCATGAAAGAACGAAACATATAGAAATAGATTGTCATTTTGTGCGAGAAAAAGTTCAAAATGCAGAAATTCAAACTCCATACACCCCAAGTTCAAAATAGTGGACAGATGGTCTAACCAAAGGTTTAACCAAACAACAATTAGCTGAAGCACTTGACAAGTGGGGCTGCTACGACGTCTATGCCCCACTTGAGGGGGAGTGATGGAAAGCTCAGGAAGTTGTCATACTTCTCGGGACCCGGTTTCTTTGGAAGGTTGTTATCGAGCGATGTTTCATCCTCAATTATAGAATTGATCTCAACCATTTTCTCTTTGTGATATTGCTTGAATAAACTTCATGCTTATCTTCAATAGCCTATTTGTATCCATTGTAAATCGTCTGTAGTATGAAATAAGAAATCCTGAGTGTATGACTCTTTCCATGGATGTAAGATCTCTTGATCTGAATCACGTTATACTGATCTTTCTTCTTCTCTTAATTCTACAATGACAAAAAAAACCAAACAAGGGGCTTCCACCCCATTTGCTAGGTTGTTTGCAGCTACAAACGACTTTGGCAAATGTTATTGAAGACACTAAAGTACAAAGAATTATTGAGCTGGAAATCATAGGTTTTAGATTTTTTGTAATTTAAGTCTTATAGATGTGATCTATAATGTTTGTTTAGTGAAATTTGAGTTTTGAATAATATGATTGTAACCAGAGTCGTACCTGTGTTTTATGGGGCCTGAGGCGGAGGAAAAAAATAGCCCCCCTATTAATAGTAGGACTTCGGGGGCAGCGCCTCCGATTTTTTTTAAAGAATCAAAATAACAATAAAATTTGCATTCACATTAAACAAATATAATATTCCAAATATTTATATTATATTAAATAAAAATATATAAAATATTTATATAAATTGTGTAAACAATACTCGTTTGATTGTTTTAGAGGCAAAAATAATTATTAGATCAGTTTAATCAAGTTGTTCAACATTAATTAACAAAGATTAACTAATACAAATATTCATATTATTTTTAGATTTAACTAGCAATAACATCAATTAACATAAATTAACATAAATTAACTAACAATAATTATTAGTAATTAACTAACAAAAATTAACTATTAACATAAATTAGAAATAAAAAATTACAGTGAAACAAGAAAGTCAAGAGAATAAGACACAACCTGATAGTATCATCATTCAAATAACAATAAGATTTATATTTTTACTAAACAAATATGATATTCTAAATATTTATATTATATCAAATAACAATGTCTAAAATATTTATATAAACTACTTAAACACTTCTCGTCTAGCTGTTTTAGATGCAAAAATATTTATCAAATCAGTATAATCAAGTTGTTCAACCATTTCTTTCTCAATTGACAAGATAGCCAATCCATTCAATCTGTCCTGAGACATAGTTGATCTAAGATTAACAGACAAAGAACATTCTCCCCATTTCCTAAAGAAGCTATGCCAAAAAGCTTTCAGATTTGGTAGGACAGGTTAACCATTTAAAACAATCTTGATGACAAACTTTGTTTATAAGATTCAAGAATCAAAACAGTGTTGGTCACAAACTTGAATATCCAAAGAACAACATTACTATGTGCACATGACAAGTATTATGACCTTTGACCCAAAAAAAATCACTTTCAAAAAGAAAAAGGCACACCAAGCTAATATTAAAGGAATATTTTTCATATACAGTAACAATTTTCTAAACTTTTCTTCAAAAAATCCTCAAAAAAAAAAGAACTTACAATTAGTGCCTATTCATCTAAACGAAAATAACATCCTATGTAGTTTGTGTGAAAATCCAATGTACTCACGGTTTGTCTTCAGCAAAGGATGATGGAAAACAGACACTCTTTTGGGTCCAGATGCAATTCGTGAAGATGAAAATGGCCTCAACACATCTTACCACGACAAATTTTTGAACCTCATCTATCTCACATCGAAAACAATAGTTTTTGGATAAGCTTGTATCTGCCCCTCAGAAAACTTTTAGGTGCCTACAATAAAGATTGAAAATCATGATTTCAGGACACGAAAATTGAAAACCTGAAGGAACTGACACGCTCATTCAGCAAGAAGTTTTTTTTTTTTTTGCTTTTGCCTATTAGGCATGATAATAACAGCCACAGTTAGATGCACAGACCTTAGTAACCCAATTGAGATAGACCTCATTGGACTTCTTGCAAATGACAACACAGAAACATAATATTCACCTTCCTCTACTTATCTGCCTCAATCGAATGTGCCAACATTTCCTTTGGAGCTTTCTGAATTAGATTGAAGAAGAAGAGAGGCTAGCGCAGGAGAATTAGATTGAAGAAGAAGAGAGGCCAGCACAGGGGTTTTAGATTGAAGAAGACGAGAGGGTGCAGGGGTTTTAGATTGGAGAAGACGAGGGGGCGCATGGGTTTTTAATGTTTAATCGGATCCGCGTCGGGTAAAGGATTCGGGTCTGATCCTTTACCCGAACCTTTTCTAAACAAATGGGGGCTCAAGCTTTAAAAATGGGCCTTTAAATTTTTTTTGGGCCCAGGGGCCCTGAAGCCCAAGCCTCATTGGCCTCTTTACAGGACCGGCTCTGATTGTAATACATAAGCATGTTTTTTAAGTGCTTCAAAAATTAATGGTTTACTAAATTACTAAGAATTTTTGAGCTGGAAATCATAGGTTTTAGATTTTTTGTAAATTAAATCTTATAGATGTGATCTACAATGTTTGTTTAGTGAAAAATAAGTTTTGAATAATATGATTGTAACACATAAGCATGTTTTTACGTGCTTTAAAAATGAATGGTTCACAATGCACTGAAATTTCATGACTCAAAAAGTCATGTTTGGATCAAAATGACATGATCAAAGGGTTGATCTTTAGCAAACAAACCTTTTTTAACAGATCTATACGGTCAGAACTTTTTTAACAGATCTATACGGTCAGATTAAGTTGATATAGCTTGAACCTACGTTAACCTATGTTTTCCAGCTCAATAGTTTCATATAATTTGGTGCATTCAGTAGCACCAAGTATTAACTATATATATATATATATATATATATATATATATATATATATATATATATATATATATATATATATATATATATATATATATATATATATAAATTAGCACAACTGTTCTATTTTCTCTATTGTTTTTTTTCGTAAATCAAACCTTACATATGTGAAGCACGTGATTTGTTTAGTGGGGATTGGTGTTTGGATAATCTGATTCCAACATATACGCAAGTTTTTTGGGTAATTCAAAAATCAATTGGTTGTAAGCACATCAAATTTTTTTATTTCAAATATGTATATTTCATGTATAAATAACATGAGCCTAGCTTGAGCTCATGTTTAGGTACGAGCCAAGCTAAGCTAAGGATGAACACAAGCAGAGTCATGAGCTCAGTCCACTGGTAAACGAGCCAAGCCCGAACATGCTCCGTTCAATTCGTTTACAAATAGTATTTTTGAAGAAATGGAAAATATGTTGTAAATGGGTACCAAACTCATTCTTATCAACATTTCCATTTACCAACCAACCGGGGGGCTCCTGGTGGTTGGTAGGAGCTGTCGGTGCAGGTCTCCCTGTGGTGGGACGTTGCAGGTTCAAAATCCCAGTGGTACTATTGAACTGCCGAACCCCAGCTTGTCTTTCAAAACAAAAAAAAAAAACATTTTCATTTACCAATAATTAAGTCATTGCTACAAAAATATTATTTTCATTAAGCCTTTCAAATACTATGATTTATAAAAAGATCATAATTGAACAACTAATTAATTATACATGCTAACTGTTTTAATTCACAAGCATCTTTATGAAAATACATATGAAACATGTTATTTTATATTATCATTTTACTTGTAACATAAATATACTGAAATAGTATTTTATAATATTATTAAAAAGATTAAACATTCATACCAATCCTCCCCTGGGGTTTTCCTTCCTCATTAAAAAGGAAAGAACAACAACTTACCAATGTTTATTAAAAAGTTTGTTTTTGCAAAATGGTCTCTGCATTTTCAGCTATTTGCGATCAGTGCCTACCTTATGCAGTTTTGCAAATTAGTCCTCGACCTTTCTATTAATTCTTGCAAATTAATCCATGAGGTTAACATCTCTGACGGTTACCGTTAAGGGTAGGCAAATTTGTGTTTCTGCCCTTAAAGAACCATCTTGCAAACCATACCCATGAGAGAGAGATATGGGTGCTTGCTTCTTGCCCTTAGTGAGAGAATTTCAATAACATTGCCAAAACAGAAGACCGTTAGACCAATGAGAGTTGAACCCAGGACCAGATGGAGAAACAAAGCAAAAAAAAAACAAAAATAGGAGTTAAGCTTAAACAATCGCAGCCAGCAAACCATGGAGCCCCCCACTCCACCACTTAATGTGAATGGCAACAAGGACATCATAGTTGATATGGTGCACCAGCGTCGTCAAGACTACAAGCCCACCCCTATAAATCACATTGTTTTGTGTAGTCCAAATTACCCACCACAAGGTAAACAACCATGTTCTCCAGATGAATCTCCATTTTTCACTACGCCTTATTTGTAGGAGACCCCAAATAAGATCTCTAAAAATGGACTCATTTCTGACTTGCACCTTAGGTACCACCCACGTAGCCTAAAACATTTCTTGCGTGATGGGGCAGTACCAAAAGAGGTGCTCCATGGATTCTTCTTGCGACCCACACAACATACATTTACTGGCCAATTGAAAGCCCCACCGTTTCATGTTGAGTTGGGTTTGTATAGAATCATGCAATATAAGCCATGGCAAGATCCTAGATCGTAGAGTGGGGCCATTTCTCCAAAGTTGATCCCTAGGAAACCAATCGACTCTAGGAGGATGCAGCGATCCATAAGCCTTAGCAATGGTAACTTCACTAGATGTGTTCCTTGCCCATTCAAAGAAATCTGGTGAAGTCCCCCCGAAATGTCTGCACTGCGTGAAGACCCACTTCCATGCTTTCCACAAATGAGAACTCGGCATGCGCATCATATTCAGACAATCAATTAAATCACCTTGATGAAGGTGATATTTACATCTAAGAAAAATAACTCAGGGATCCGAGGATGACTCCAAATCAGCCCACCATTTGAGAATATTGGCCATATTTTTTAGCTTAAGATTTGGAACGCCCAAGCCTCCTCGCTGTGCAGGTTGTGTTATCAATGGCCATGCAATTAGTTGCTTCTTCTTGCCGGCAAGGCATCTGTTTCATAGGAAGCTTTTTAAAATCTTATTGATCTCTTTGACAACCGAAGAAGGCATCTGCAACACCGTTAAGAAATAAGAAGGCAACGAGGAAAGCACGTACTTTATCATTGTAACCCGGCCTGCTATGAACAAATATCTAGCCCTCCAATAACTTAATCGATGATGAATTGCTTCAATGACTTTTGTCCATGCCGGGGCACACAACTGAGCTACTTGTAACGGCAACCACAGGTAGGTGGTCAGAAACTCTTCCACCGGACAACAAAAAATCGTAAATGCTCATGCTTGAGTGTCTCTATCAGTGTTGAATAAATAGATGAAACTTTTCCTTTCATTGATGTGCAGTCTTGAGATAATAGCAAAAATCTTTAGAATGAGAAGCATCATGGTCATCTGTGGTAAAGAAGTTTCTCCGAAAATGATAATATCATATGAAAACTGAACCACATGCTCAAAAAAACCATTGAAGGGAAGGGGGGTCAGAAGTCCTGCTTCGACCGCTCTATGCATCAAAATGACAAGCCCCTCGGCTGCAATATTAAAAAGCAATGGTGATAAGGGGCACCCTTGTCGAAGATCGCGCTCTACCAGAAATGACCCTCCCCTTTGCCATTCACCACTACCACTGCTTCATCCTTAGAGATAATCTCTTTGTTCCATCGTTGCCATCTTTGCCCAAATTGCATAGCTTCTAGAGTTCAAAAGAAATAGGTCCATGACACTGAATCGAAGGCCTTGCGAATATCAAACTTTAACATATAAAAAGGCCTTCGGCTACACTACATAGAATGTGCCACCTCAGATGCAATGATATAGTCGTGCATGATGCTTCTAGCTGGGATGAAGGCAAGCTGGGTGCGGGAAATAAGAGATGAGATGACGACTTTTAGTCTCATTGCCAATACCTTAGCAATGATCCTTCTTAAAGCACCCATTATTGAGATTGGTCTGAAATGTGTTATATCCGTCGATGCACCCTTCTTTGGGACCAACATCATCATAAACCGATGGTAATCAAAGGGCAATCTTGTGTTCCAGTGAAACTCTGTAAAATGAGCGTGAAGGTTCCGACTGACTATCTCCCAGTATAATTTGTAAAAGTCAATCAGGAAAATGTCCAATCTCGAAGATTTGAAATCAGATAGTTTCCTAACAACCTGCTTGATCTCCTCTAAAGAAAATAGTACCTGCAATTGTTGAGCTTGGTGAGATGACAAAAAGCGAAAGTGGAGAGTGCCCATATCCCCACCCTCATTGGCAGAAAGTGAGAAAATTTGAGCATATTAATTATTGATGGCCGACAACAGTTGATCCCTGGTGAAAGTTCTCCCTTCGATTGATATAGATTGGATTCTGCTCCCACAATAGTGCTTAGATGTTGTTTGATGAAAGAAAGAGGTATTGGCATCACCTAATGTCAACCATCAGATCTTTGATCTCTGTCTTCATTTAATCTCCTCCCTAATTCTCCATTCAATGATATGATTTGTAAGATCCCCCATACTTTCTTTGATGGCCCACTGTTGTGTTTCAGGCACATTGGGGTTAGAGGCCAGGTAATCCTCTAAATTTGATAGCTTTCATTCCCATTTCTCCAAATGAGAAAGACGAGATGCCCCTCTCTCTTTAATCCACTGAACAATTTCAGTCGTCAAATGTTTCAATTTGACACATAATATGATCGCAGTCCTAGATGCCTGCACTGACTCCGTCCAGCTTCTTTGAACAATAGAATTGAATTTAGCATCTTTGACCCACCATTGTTCAAACGAGAAGGGTATCACCCTTGTGAAACCCATACCCCAGGTGATGATCAATGTCGTGTGATCCAAAATCGTACGTGGCATTGCACTGACCATAATGTCAAGAATTTGCTCCATTAAGCTGACATTTGCCAAAAACCTGGTCTAAAATCCTCAAACAAGGTTGTAAGCACTTGCTGGACCAAGTGAAGCATTCTCCAATATGATCAAGTACAAACAAGTTGTTATCATTTATGAAAGTTCAGAAACCTCATATAGATGGATTCAGAGTAACCAGAGCGCTGGAGTCATTGCAACTGAGCAAACAATTGAAAACTCCTACGAATAGCTGTGGTTGGGGAAAAATCGTAATGATACGCTGAAGATCATTCCAGAAAGCAGGCCAGAAGGCCGAAGTGACAAGGCCATACACACAAGTGAGAACCACCTCTGAGACTAGATGGGGCAAGGGGAAGTGTATGGATATAGAGAAATGCCCCAAATTGACAAGCTGTGCTAGAAGATTCGACTTTCACTGCGCCAAAATGCCACCTTTGTGCCCTTCTGCTGGCTTGTATGCATATCCTGCACCTCTCCAAATGAAAGCTACATCTGCTAAGGAGATAGACTCCATCTTAGTCTTGATAATGACGACAACGTCTGGCTCAGTCTCCTTCATACTCTGGGATGAGAAGAGCCTTTTCTGTGGGCAGTTTATGCCCTCGTAAATTCCAACATATGAGTTTCATAGCTATCAATCTTGAAAGGCCCTTGGCCTCCTGGGCCCAGAGGATTGTCTAAGAGGTCTGATACAATCGTAAACATGTGTTTTGCTCCATCTGCTTGGTTCTCTTGAAACTATTCATGTGTCTTGTTGTTGGTTCAACATGTTCGTTCACCATCTCTTCTAAAGCAACAATCTGCTTCTGCGGTAGACAGACCTGCAGATTCAAGAGCACCTCTCCAATGGGCATCCCCAAAATTCTTCGTGCTGCCTTTCCAGATTGGCATTGAGCGAAGTCGTCCCTCCCCCTCAAACGATTGCAACTCGACTTCGAGTTTGTATCGAACTCCAGAGTAGGCACCCGATTATGGGGTATGAAATATTGATTGGCCTCTGAAGTATGCAGTATGCTAAAAAAATCCGGCGGGAAGCAAAAGTTTATTATTGTCATTATAGGGCCAAGAGATGTCTGCAGCAAGAGTGATCCAGAGGGCAAAACGGACAATGTGGTGGCCCTCCTCTCCAAATATACTTTCAATTCGATATCCACCGAGAGGATTCCAGATACCCCCCTTTCGATCAGTGTTGCATCGTCCCCAAGGACGATGCCGCTGAAGGCGAGCCTTGAGTGTCCAAAAAAACCCCACTCCCTCGAAGCATGCATGGCATTTTGCATGCGTGCAAAGGAAGTCCATCTGCTCCTCCTCGAGACTCGATACATAAATAATGATGCCTAACCCCTTAGTATGGCCAAGCTCACCATTAGTTAAACACCCAGAAGATATGGTGTGGGCCATTATGGTGGTATGTGGACCTATGACAATACATTTCTGATCATGGGGGTCAACGCATGGCTCCCATGCCCATGCAAAGCGGGTAGAGTGTGTAGCGTCAAATGATATGAATGCAGCCGTCGACTTGCTGATTTGTTGTGGCTTGGGTGTTGTGCATTTAATGATGGCACAATTGGCTCGACAAAATTGTTGTGCCACGCGCGAGGAGGACGAGTCTGAAATTGTGGGGGACTGTGACCGTCGCGCCATCAAATCATCGTGTCGATCGATGATCGAAGAAGATGAACACGGTAAAGATGGTGTCCTTCCACTAGGAAGCTAGATACTCCATCGTATGGGCACCCAAATGGAGCCCACCTAGAAGGCCAAAACCAAAGCTACTATTGTCTCGAAGAAACAAAGCTCCTGCAAGTTGCTGAAGAAGACTTTCTCATGGGACTTGGTGGGAGGCTTACGATGAGCATATGGTAAGGGATCAGGAAGGTGGGAGCAACATGAAGCATAGCTGACGGGAGGCTTGCATCCCCGATGTTGGAATCCACAACGAAAGCAACCTTCTCGAATACAAAAGTTTAAAGATAGACATTCAGAACACCACCAATCCAATCACCGAGCCCTGTGAATCACTGCCCTCCAGATGACGTTGGCGAAAGATGATGGCCATGGAGAAGGGACAAGTTGCCAACCTTTGATCAACTCATCGACGATAACCCTGATCAAGAAGGGTGAGTGAAGAATGGTCCCGACGGAGCATGCCCATGCCGCCTCCTTTTGCATATCTCGTAGGATTTGTCTAATGTCAGGGAGCATAAAAGGACCAGGACTCCAAGCAAGCTCCGAAAACCACTGCTAGATTATGAAAGAAGGAAGCAAATAACATGAACGACAACTGAACAGGAGCACCATGCCTTCTGAGGCAGAATGCTGCTCCTCAATCGTTAAGAGAATGCTCCAAGATTCAAATGGCATCCTGGTTGGTGGCGCGAGGTTGACGAGAACTAATTCCCTAGAAAGCTCCAAAGTTTGGTCGATGCCGACGATAGCGAGCCATCCAAAATCGTAGAGAGAGAGAGTGAGTCTTAGAAACAAGCACCCCCCATCAAGACGATCCTCCTTTGGCAGAACAAGAGACTCACATGCAACCACATATATATATATATATATATATATATATATATATATATATATATATATAGAGAGAGAGAGAGAGAGAGAGAGAGAGAGCGAGAGAGAGAGAGAGAGAGAGAGAGAGAGAGAGAGAGAGAGAGAGAGAGAGAGAGAGAGAGAGAGAGAGAGAGAGAGATTCTTGGCCTTAGTAACAATAGCAAAAAAGATTGGTCACTTTGGGGAAGTTGGCAGTCAAAGAAAAGGCATTGATAACAATGAAGCTTTTAGAAGGCCATAAGAACAAAAAATTGAAATGGTTTACTGCTTTGAGTGCATAATAGCCATTTTACATGACATTTAATCATTGGTCCACGTCTTACCTTGTTTAGTTTAACGCCATTCTAGGGATGACAGTTGATCGGGGCGGGCTCCACCTTCGCCTGTCTCAAAATCTGAACCTCCATTCCCGCCTTCATATACGCACGAGTTTAGATTTTAACCTCCATCCCTTGCTTTCTCTGGGTCCATTTCCATCTCTAAAGAAGGATTGAGGACAGAACGAGGCGGGACAAAGTGAAGATCGAGACAGAACGGGGTGGAAGAAAGTGTAAGTCAATCCCCACCTCCATCTCTATACAGATTTTGATTTTAACCTCCATCCCCATTTCATGTCCTCCATCCTTGGTCTAAACAAGGCAAGGCAGAGCGGGGTCCTATTTTCCTCCCATCCACTGCCATCCCTAGGCCATTTTAACAAAAGGAACATTTTGACCTGATAACGAAAATGGTGGAACCCGATTTGCAAAATCACATAAGTCGTAGTCTAACTTGCAAAATCACTTAAATGGCAGGGACTATTTTGCAAAAAAAAAAAAACTAATAAAAAACTTTCAACAACCTTTAGTAGAATCATATATCGAGACTAAGGGTGGAAAAATCTGACCTGACCCGCTAACCTCCTTCTTAGCCGGGTTAGGGTTTGACTTAAACGGGTTTGTGTCGTAAACGGGTCGACCTGCCTAACCCGTTTATTAAACGGGTCATGTTTGTGTTAGGGGTATGCCAACCCACCAACTCGTTTAATAAACGGGTTAGGTGGGTGGGTCAACCCGTTTAATTATTTATGTTTATCTTAATGATTGTAAGACAACTTGGTGGATATGCTTGTAGTATGGTTGTAACTTGTAAGACAATTATGTTGATGTTGTATTTATGCTGAAGTTTTATGTTAATGTTGGTAGTACAATTCCATATTGAGATTTGCAGAAAAAAAATATAATATGTATTTTTTTTTTTTGTGTTTCTAATTGTGTTATTCGGGTTACTAAGGTCGGTTATCGTGTCTATGTTATTGGGTTGACCCGTTTAATAAACGGGTTGCCGTGTCATGTAATCGTGTCGTGTCAACCCGACCCATTTATTAAACGGGTTAACCATGTTGTGTCGGGTTACCCATTTAATAAATGGGCCGTGTTCGTGTTTGCCACATCCGACCCGTTTAATAAACGGGTCATGTTCGTGTTGAGGTATTCTGACCTGCCAACCCGACCCACCAACCCACCGACCCGATCCGTTTGCCACCCCTAATCGAGACGGACCGGATCAGGCCAGAGTGTGCTATATGAAGGTTTTCCGTCAGAACACTTTTGGATGCCGTTGATCTCAAGACGAACGACATCTAAAACTGGTACGAATGAGATGCCCATCACCTCTCTCTCATACATCAAAAATGCGTTTGACGTGAAAAGTGAAAGCCTACACACAACTTTTAAACCTTCACCTCTCACCAACCAGTATCAGTATTCAATACTTTTTACCACTTATAACTAACCCGCCGCCTTGAGCGGGTAAGATTCAAGAAGCGACCGGGGGACGTTTTCGTCATTGACAAAAAAGACGTAGAGATTTTAGTCACGGCCGACGAGATTTTTGGGCGTGCGCAGCATCTCGAATTCTACTTTATCCTTCCGCCATAAGACCAAAGTAGAGGCTCGTTTTCTTGCCTTCCCCGTTGTACCCCTTTCCCACCTTTTCATCCACTCCCTTCCACCCTTTCCCACCTTTTCGTCCACTCCCTTCCACAGAGAGAAGGAAGAGTCGCTGGATTTCAGAGAGAATCACATAAAACCCTAGTTTTCTCACAGGGTTTATTACCAGCATCGATGGTTTTACAGGTACCTTCTGCACCTCAGAGACCCTAATTTCCTCCCTGATCTCTATTGGTATCGAGGACTTGGGGCCCCGTGAAACCCTAGTTGAGAGAGAGAGAGATGTCGGTGGAGAGGTCTCTGGAAGCATGGGAGGGGGTGCAGAGGCAGGGCCAGGACATCGCCGACCGCTTCAACTCCATGGCCCACGGATTCACCTGCCTCCTTAACTCTCACATCAAGCCCCCTTCATCCTTCCCCTGGACGCCCATGCACCAGAGCCAACCCCACGCGGAGGACCCCCTCAATATGGCGGGCTTCCCGAAGGGGTACTCTGGAACTGACGGGGTCTCCGCGATACTTGACATCGGCAACAGGCTGGGGCAGGCCGGAGCGGAGTTTGGTGCCTGCATCGGCGGCATGGTCGAGCAGTTCTTCCGCCGGTTGCCGCCACTGCCGCAGCTCCGCCAAGAGGAGAAGGGCCAGGCGCTGAGGGTGGAGCCTGACGGCGGTGGTGGTGGCGGATTCCTCAAATTGGAGAGGGAGGATGAGGGGCAGACTGAGGGCGGGTGTCAGGGGTTCAGCCGGAACTGCTCGGTGTTTTATGACCTGGAGACGGGATGCCCGGGGATGGCGGTGTTGGGAGATTCTGAGGAATTGGTGGAAGAAGAGGGTTTTGGCCTCAACCTGCGGTCTTCATCTTCTATGGAGCGATTTACTAGATCACAGGTGTGCCATTTTCACTCATATACGTACACAATTGCACGCATTACAAGTCATACATAGACGGTTATTGGGTACTAACCAACACTCTTATATATGCATATGTATGTTTTGTTGAGAGTTAGGATGTTCTTTTTAATCATGGGCGTTATGGAATACATGTTCTCATACGTTTCTATACTTATTGAACGCATTCTTATGATCTTATCTTCTGTTCTTTTGCTTGTGTACGTTAAATATATGTTGTATGTAAGTTTTTTTTTCTTATTCAGAAGTAAGATGTATTTTGGTTGGTAATTAAATTGTTTTAATCAATTGAAGTTTCTTTCTCATCCGTGACTTCTTGATGTTTCAAGTGTTTTATTTTATCGATATTGCTTTGTCTTGCATTATTATGTGAAGACTGAAGATATACCAACTATTTGTATGGTTTGTTCTGAAACCAGGGGAGTGTAAATATTACATCAACATATGATAGTAGAACACATGGAATTGAAAGTTCTGTGATTGCAAGAGGGGATTTGTGGAGGGTGGAGGCATCTCATGGTAGTTCCACATCTGGAAATGACAGTTCACCTCTCTTCCTTGTTCAACTTGGACCAGTTCTTTTTGTTCGTGATACAACACTCCTTCTGCCAGTTCATTTATCAAAGCAACACTTGCTTTGGTATGGTTTTGACAGGAAGGTATGGTTTCATCTGTACAACCATGCAAAGTATCTTTAAGTATTGGGTTTCTTGAGAGAACAATATGCAGCTGTTGAGTTTCTTATGTGTTTTCATGTGTTATTCGAATAATGGGGTGTGTTGGAAGCTTCTGATTACAATTGCAAGAATTGTTCAAAATCAAAGTACAAAAACCGTTTTCTATTTCTGGTTATGGACAAAGTCATTTTATAATTAGTAGTAACTATTATCATCTTCCTCACTTTATTGCCTAAGTGATATTATTTTTGGTAGTGCCTGCATTGGCTCAAGTTTAATAAACAAGATTTATGCATGTCTATAGATTATTCATCATGAAAGTGCTTGCCTGTTCATTGCCCATTCTTGATGCTGTTCTGTTGTCCTTTGGTTTTTATTTTCTAGATATTCTGCTGCTGGCCAAAGCAAATGCTTTAGTCAGAATTCACCCATCACAAACTTTTCAAGTTTTGAGATGCCGTGAATCAATTGTTTTGTTTATTCTTTTCTTTTTGGGTGAAGAACTGGATCAAACATTTGTCATTGCATTTAGTTGTTGTTCTCAGCCACTAAATGAGGGAAGGTAGTTGCTGCAATAGTTGCTTCTTGATAAGTCTCAAGAGTCACCATAATTAATAGAAGGTTATTTTTTCATAGGTTCACTTTCAGAACATAACTTTTTGTGCTTCCTAAAAGTGTGATGATCCTATATTTGGAAACTTAACTTACACATAGGGGATGTTTGAATGTCTGAAGGAACAATCTGTTGGGTTGTTTCTTCTGTTTTTTTGTGTGGGCCCCGCATCACAATCAAACGTGGAAGAAACAATCCGGAGGACGTTTCTTCTGTTTTCAGTGTTTTACCTCCAAAAAGCGGAGATAAATAGTCACACTCCAAGGGGTGTAACCTATGTCACATGGGTGCGGGTGCGGGCGCGGGTGCGGGGGTGCGGTGTTGCGGCAGGGGCAAAAATGTAAATATATATATATCATGTATATGTATGAATGTATGGTAGCTGTTAAGGTCCGTGACATTTATGCCCAACTTACTTTTTACCATTTTTTTATCTTATATGGTTGTCCCCAAAGATGAAAGTGATGAGTTGTGGAGCCTGATTCATTGTTTTTGCCCTTGCAGGAAGGGGGGTACGGGGACTCCCCCTGGCGCGGGTCCAGGTGGGGCAGCGCCCCCCCCCCGCCCCCCCAAAGATTTTTTTTTAAATTCCGCAGCCCATTTCATAGGGCAAAAAAATTAAAAAAAATCCAAAAAATAGACAAAAATGACCCTGGGTGCGGTCAACGCACCCAAGGTCGGGTTGACCGCACCCGGTGCCGCAACCGCACCCGCACCAGCGTCGAGTCGCATCGACGCGGGTGCGGAACCCTGCTAGCCGAATCCCTGTGACATAGGGTGTAACTATTTATCAAGGATGATGACATCGTGGATAAACAATCAATGACTGCTTATCCACGGTGCCCAAAGGCACCAATAAGCTATGTCACATGGGTGCGGGTACGGGTACGACACGGGTGCAGAGCAATTTCAAAAATTTTGGACATGGGGACACGAATATATATATATGTACATATATTTTTAAAATATATATATAACAATAATAAGACTCGGTCAAAGTTGTGCCCCATTAGGGGACACAACTATATATATATATAAATATATATAATAAGACTCGGCTATATATATATATAGATAAAGTTTTTTTAGTTTTTATACATCTTTTACCCTAAAAATGGACAAAAATAGACTCGGTCAAAAGTTCACCGAGTCCAAAATGTGGACGGACTCGGCCCCGGTGCGCTGACCGAGTCCGACACTTGGTTGACCGTGTCTGAAGCAGCACCCGTGTCCGCACCCGTGTCGGGGCGTGTCGACGCGGGTGCGTGTACATTATAGCCGAGTCCATGTGACTTGGTAAAGAAGCTTTCTCCTTTAAGGAAAATCACATATTCTATTATAGGAACCATAATGTTAAATTGTATATACATATAATGTATATAATATATATATATATATATATATATATATATATATATATATATATATATATATATATATATATATATATATATATATATATATATATATATATATATATGTGTGTGTGTGTGTGTGTGTGTGTGTACATACCAATGTATGTATATGTATTATATACATATGTGTATATATATGTGTATATATATATATTTGTTATAAATATATATATATATATATATATTTATTTTTTGTTCTTTTTGACTAGTCAACATAAAGTTGACTAGTTTGACTAGTCGTTGGAGCTAGTCCAACGGCTACAAATAGAGCGGTTGGACTAGCTCCAATGTCTCTCTTTGGCTCTCTATGATGTATATCAAAAGGGGTGAAACCCCTCATTTGTTGTAATGCTTCTTGCATTTTGGGTTATCAATAAAATCTATATTTTTTACATTTTGAGCCTTCTTGTTTGTGCCCTTTGTGGGTTTTGTGAGTGTGCCCTTAGTGGCCACTTTTGTGCTTGTCCATTTAGATCTTTGGTGGACACTTTGTTTGTAATTGAAGGCTCTTGATTTATTATATGGTTTCAGAGCCTCGTTGCTCTTGAACCTTTGGAGATTGATCATCATGATTTCATGCTTGTTGGAGCAAGAGGAGACTCTTGTTTATTGGTAAATCAAGTGTTTGTGTGTTCGTGCATTTGAAGATTGACTTAGTTTGTTGGTTCAAGTGTTCGTTGATTCTACCTAAAGTTTGTGGTGTGGTGCTCGTGTTATTGCTTCTCTTCTACATTCTTTTCTCTTTCTCATCTCATTTCTTTTCTCTTCTTCTCTTTATATATATATATATATATATATGTATATATATATATATATATATATGTTTCTCTCACCCTTTGTAAGAATGGATGACAAAGAAAGTGTCACCATCATGCTCGTGAAACTTAATGATACAAACTATGTAATGTGGCCTTTAATTATGAAACACCATATTTGGGGAAAATGGTTGTGGAGACTAGAAGATGGATCTGATCCAGAGCCTAAACTAGTTCTCACTAAGATAGAGAACAATAAGGAAGTGCCACTTACGAATGATGAGAAAACTAAAGCCTTAGTTACTTATGAGAAAAAATGGAAAGAGGGGGAGAATGTGACATGCCAAGATTATCTCTTGGCTTATTAATAGTGTTGATATTAAAAAATGCTCTAGCCTTGCAAAATTTGAGCATGCTAATAAGACTTAAGAATACCTCAAGAATATGTATTCCCTTAAGGATATTGCATCGTGTGCAATTTGCAAGATAAAGTTCGAACAATGGCAAAAAATGATAAAAGTATTACGGAATATTATAATGAGTTGTCCAAACTTTGTGAAGAGTTGGCTCTTCTTGAACCTAGGTGGCATTGCCCCCGAAGATATTGAGCTCTGTCAAAAGCAAGTTGATGTGAAACACTTCTATCAATTTATAAATGATTTGAGACCACCAAATTAGCCCTCTTTTATATAGGAAAAATCCCTTCTATTGTTGACACTATTGAGTTAAGTATGGAGGAGAATAGGTTAAAGATGCACACTACGAAGAATGAACATGATTAAGTTCTAGCCGTCTCTAGGTCGGGCAATTACATTCGTACTTACAAGCCACCTCATTTCAGGAGACAAAGCAATGAGTATGATAAGAGAAAATAATTTGTCACTATCGCCATGAACCGTGACACATTAAACCTCAATGTCCAAATCTAAGAAGCAGAGAAGAAAAGAAGGTGGCTTTGATTGGCTCACTGCAAGAGTCAAATGACATTAGTAACCAACAAGATTCATCTGTTGGAAACATGTCCTTGGCTCCATTGGTAGAAGCACTTTAACCTCTTTTTAAAGGAGCATCTTCCTCGACTTAAGTTGCAATTTCATCATTCTTCGATCTCGGTAAATCTTCTTGGCTTCTTGACTCTGGTTCCTCTTTTTGTATGACCACAATGGTAATATTTTATCTGAATATCATACTAATTTAAGTGTGTCAAATGTGTTTACTGTTGATGGTATATCTCTTGAAATAAAAAGAATATGAAAATTTGAAAGTATTTTTCAAAAACTCTAAAAAATTTACTATTCTAAAAGTTAAATATATTCTTAAGTTGAATTTAAATCTTTTGTATGTTTCTCAAATATCTGACCATGGATGCAATTTCTCCCCATCTGATGGTTGTTGGGTACAAATTGCCAGCCAGGGAAGCTGATTTGGGAAGGCTATAGAGAATGCAGCCTCTACTATATGAACTTTTTGGAAATACCCACGACTATCCTTTGTTGTAATGTTAAGAAATTAGATTTGGACTTATGGTGTAAAAGACTTGGTTACCCAATGTATCCAAAATTCAATATTTTCAAGTTTGAAAATTTTTTGTAATTTTGAAAATTTACTTGTAAGGGTTTTATTCTTGGTAAAATGAAGAGATTACCATTTCAAGAAAAAACTTTTGTTTCTTCTAGTCCGTTTGAGTTAAATACATTTGGATGTTTGAGGCCCAACACCAGTTATATCAAATGGTGGATATGCATAATATGTAATTTTTGTCGATGATTTTTCTAGGTATACTTGGATCTTCTGCTTTAGTCAAATATGAAGCAATGTTGTGCAAAGCGTTGAGGCGTAGCGTAGCTCTCCACCAAAAACTAAAGTGAGGCGTAAAGCGTAAGCCTCAATTTTTTTTTAAAACTTTAAAAAACCCTTTAAAAAAACCTTTAAAAATATCTACAAATACAAATAAATAAAAGAAATATTTTATTGATGAAGCAACAACCAAAGGTGCTACCTGACATGATTCCTCAATTGGATTCATCCATTTCTTCACTATTTCCTCCGCAACATGAGCTACTTGATGCTGCAGCTAGCAGCACTAACCAACCCAAAAACTGGTGCATGGTGAACATAGACAACTCCTGAACTTAGTAGCACTTCTCACATTTTCTTGAGAGTTGGGGAACTCAGGAAACATAAAAGCAGCCACCCTCAAGAGAATTGACCCTCGAGTGATTGATGCATTTTTGCTTACTTCATTAGTTAAAGTTGCTTCTAGTGTTTTGTCAAGAATCAACCATGTCTTCGAATCAGGAAACTTGTTTGTTTTATAGACGAAAGGAAGAAGCAAGCTCCGTGTATTCTCTAGTATTTGTATTATGCATGTTTTAGGATCTTTTGGCCTCAAGACGATGTGTGCTTGGACAGTGGCCTCAAGACCATAAGAATGAGCAAACCCACCAATTGGAAGAATAAACAAGAGAGGAAGAAGAAACAAGAGAGTGAGCAACGAGAGAGGGAAAGAAGTGCCTTCTTCTTTTTCTTTTGTTTCTTCTGCTTCTTCCTTTTTTTTTGCTACGTACATGAGAGACGAGAGTGAGAGACGAGCAACGAGAGATGAGAGACAAGAGAGAGGAAGGATGGATCAGCGAGAGAGGAGGGAGAGATGAGAGATAAGAGAGAGTGGATTGAGCAACGAGACAGGGAAAGAATAGAGGGCTCGACCCTGATAAGGGTCGAGTTCTCCCAATTTTGGGTCAAATGAGGGCTTTGGCACCCATTTGACTTAACTCAAATGAGGCGCATGTCTCATGGTAAGGCACGCCTCATAGCACATGAGGCATGCGCCATGGCCTCTGTGCGCTATTTGAGTGCTTCTCAAAGCATAGAGGGCTACACCTCGAGGCAAGGCGGGCCTTTTGCGTCTTGAGGCACGTTTTTAAAGAAACATTTGCTCCAATTGCTACGATGACCACCATTAGGACCTTAGTAGCTTTAGTCTCTATTAGAAAATGACCTATATATCAAATGGATGAAAAAAATGTCTTCCTTAATAGAAACTTACTTGAAGAAATATATATTAAGGCGCTACCTGGTGTGAATATTCCTAAGGAAAAAGCTTTTCGTTTGGACAAAGCACTTTGTGGTTTTAAACAAGCACCGAAAGCATGGTATGACAGGGCTTATCGGAACATTATCTTATCTTTCAATTACTAGATTTGATATAATACACGTTGTACACACACCTAGTCAATTTCAACACGCTCTTATGTTTACATGAGAGTAGTTTTGCGTATTATTAGATATATTAAGACTTCTCTTTCTCGAGACATCTTCTTATCTATTTCATCTACATTGGATTTAATTGCTTATACTGATGTTGATTGAGGAGGTAATCTCAATAACACACTCAACCATGGGTTTTTGTATCATTTTAGGTGAATCTTTAATTTCATGGAGGTGCAAGAAGCAACAAAAGATCTTTCTCTCTCTATCTTTCATCAACTGAACCTGAATATCAGGCGTAGGGATGGTAGTGAACTGGGGATGAAGGACATGAAATGGGAAATAAACCGTTAAAATCAAAACCTGTGCGGTGATGAGGCGATGATGAACTTACCTTTGCCTCTGCCCTGCCCCGTCCCCAATCCTTGTTAAGGAAATTACTATTATACCTTATACATATTATAAAATCCTATATATATATTTCTAACCCTAACATAAAACCCTTTCTCTCCTCTCTCCTTCCTCTAACGAGCCATGCAAGCTCCCATTTCTCTCCTCTCCTTCCTCTAACGGCGGAAGGCGACAACTACAGAAGGACCAAGGACACAGGGTCCGCCCCGCCTCTCCCCATTTGGACTAGGTATGAAGGACATGAAATGGGGAATGCACCTGGGATGGAGGTTAGAATCAAAACCCGTGTGGGGATGGAGGGCAAAATTTTGAGACGGGGTAGGTGTGGTGACCTTGTCTCCCTCCCCCGCCCCTATCCACTGCCATTCCTAACTGGGCGATAGCTACCACAACGATGGAGGTGGTCTGACTTAGGACATTGCTGGCCGATATGAGACTTCAAGTAATCGGAGCCCCACGAATGTGCTGTGACAACAAAATTGCGATCTACATTGTCTACAACTGTACATTTCATGGACACACTAAACATATCGAGATGGATTGTCACTATATACGAGAAAAGTATCTACATTGCAATATTGATTTGCCCTATGTTACATCAGAGTAAGGTTGACATATTTGCTCACCAAACCTTTTGTTGCTCTTAGATTTCACTTCCTTTGAGGCAAACTTTCGATTATTTTACCATAAGTTTGAGGGAAGTGTTAAATTCCATATACATATAATGTGTATATATATGTATATATATTTATACTTTTTTGGTGTAAATATTTTCTTTTTTTCTTTTATTTATTTTTTGTTCTTTTTGACTAGCCAACATAAAGTTGACTAGTTTGACTAGCTGTTGGAGCTAGTCCAACGGCTACAAATAGAGCCGTTGGACTAGCTCGGCTAGCTCCAACGTCTCTCTTTGGCTCTCATATAAAAAGGGGTGAAACTCTTCATTTGTTGTAATGCTTATTGCATTTTGGGTTATCAATAAAATCTATAATTTTTTTTACATTTTGAGCCTTCTTGTGTGTGCCCTTTGTCGGTTTTGTGAGTGTGCCCTTAGTGGCCACTTTTGTGCTTGTCCATTTAGATCTTGGTGGACACTTTGTTTGAAATTGAAGGCTCTTGATTCCTTACACATGGTTACCGGAAGCGCCTCCTTAAGGGGGAAGCACACTTCCAAATGGGGAAGTATGAGAGAAAATTGTTTTCCAAAAGCATTCGCTTCTCATATCACTTCTCTCTTGCATCCTCTTCGTTTCCCACACATTTAGCCCTCGCTTTCCCCTTGTTTTTTTTTCATGTTAATATTTTATTTTTTTGCTTCTTTCATGTTTCCTTTTTCGCTTCTCACAATGTAATGTGATTTTGAAAACAATATTTTTAAACCAAGAACTACGCACCAAATAATAATTTAAAACCAATTCTTGCACTCGTTGCAGAGTAGCAAGTTGGATCGTCTCTTTAGGAAACAAAACTTAGGCAACACAATTCACAAAAGAACTTACTTTATTAATAACTGAAAAAGAAAATTACACTATCTTTAATTACAATGCTAACTAAAATTAAAAAGGGACAAAAACAATAAAAAAATATCCTAAACTAAACTCAGGGATTCCTCGAACAAAATCCAAGGAGCTTTAAGAGAATATTCTGACCACCTCAGCCCACCCTCATCCTTATTCTAACGCAGATATAGGAACTTGTAAAATAAAAATAAAGAAAACTATACCCTATTCTAAACTGTTGAGCAAATAAATAATCAAATAAATAAACAATTTAAGTATAAATAAATGTCTGGAACTAACGACTATACAAGAATTAATGCAACTAATCAAGAACTCACTAACTAACTTAACACAAAATTATCAAGAAACTAATTGACTAACTAAAATATCAATAAAGCAATTAACTAACCGAAATTCAAGAATTGAACTAATTAACTACTAACTAACAAGAGTGACTAAAACAACAACTAATTTAATCTAACTACTTGCTATCATGTTGTACGGATTTTAAAACAAAAACTAAACTAATCTAAACAATCAATAACCGTTTATCTAATTTACACTAACCAAATAACAATGAATAAAAACTAAAAATAGGATATCGGCAGCTAATTCTTTAACTACTCTAAACTATTTACCAGATTTAAATTAAAATTAAAATTAACTAAAACTTGCATGAATAAACTAAAAACTGAATCTAAACTAAATAATGAATTTTGGAAATAATAAAGAACTGAATTAAGTTGTCTAATCTAATTATCGATGAATATAAATAAAAACAATAATCGTCTACTATTATTTAACTAACTATTCTAATATAAATCCCAAATTCAATTTAAAAGCTAAACTGATTTAACGTAATTATCTAAAACTAAAGCTAACTAATGACTCAAGACTAATATTAACTACAGAAAACATGATTAAAAGAAATTTAATATTAACTAGACTATTATAGGAAAACGATAGTTGGAATAAAGAGTAAATCGGCTTAACTAATATAACTAAACTAATTTTTAATTAAACTAATCTAATGACGTTAAATTAAAAACAATATTAATCTAATTAATCTAAAACAATAATTAACATGATATA
This sequence comes from Nuphar pumila, assembly GCF_984573655.1. NCBI lineage: Eukaryota > Viridiplantae > Streptophyta > Magnoliopsida > Nymphaeales > Nymphaeaceae > Nuphar > Nuphar pumila. The sequence continues at coordinate 131,705,751 of NC_143251.1, forward strand.
ATAACTAAATAAAAGAAATAATTAACTATTATCTAAATCGCTAACAATGGAATCCTAATTAAAAACAATAATTAAACTAAAAACAACTATTTTCTAATCTAAATGCTAAAAATAAAGTTTCTGGAATTGAAATCAATTTAACTAAATAATAAACAACTATAAGAAATTATTCTAATAATTCTAGCTAATCGATTGAATTAAAAACTAATTATCTATGCTATCGCTAATCTAACTTATTCTATTAACAAGATAAAAAAATTAATCAACGAGAATTAAATTTACTAAAACTAATAAAAACATGATTGAACAGAATGAAAATTAACCTACTGAACATGAATAAATAAACAAAAATTAGATCTAACAATATAATGCTAAAAAGAATTGAAAATAAGGCAAGAAATCCTAATTGGCTATTATTTTATTTTCTAAATAATTAACACTAAGCGAAGACCGAATATTAAAACCTATTCTAAATTGATCTAAACTAAATCTAAACCTAATCTGGACTGAAAATCACGTAAATAATAGTAAAAAAACTAATCTATACCTAATAATTTTTATTAAAACCGAAAACTATGACTGAAAACATTAAAATTTGATAAAATCTAATTTAATCTATTTCTATTTTATACAAAATGTAAATCTGAAATAAAAGAAAATCAGATCTAATCTAAAACTAATCTAATCAATGCAAATATAAAATAAACTAATTTACGGATCAATACGGACAGTTTTTACAAATTCAAACTTACCTGACGGACCTTTTCGGTTAAGTTTTTTGACCCGAATGACTCAAGACTCGATCAAAACTCCGACATGAAAACGATCAGACCTCAAAAACAGACTCTAGACGACAAATAATACATAATATCAAAAACCCAAAACAAAACTCAAAGGAAAAATGGCCAAGAATCGGTTTTTTATTTCCTTTTCTAAAAAAAGTAAAAATAAAAACTGAAAAGTACACCTAGGGCTGCCCGCCGAGTTTGGGGGTAGAAAAGAGCGGACTTATGCCTAGAATATAATGCCACAAATGTTTAGGTTGCTGGAATTGCGTTTTTAGCTGCAGCATGCCCGAAACCCGAGTTGACGAAAGGGAAAGATTGATGGAGAAAGAAAAGAGATCGGTCGGTTGCAGGGGAGCTTTCTTGGCCGCCGATCGTGAAGGTAGATGGTGGTTCGCTTCAAATCCGAAGTTGAAGGTTCCAGCCGTGGGTACCTGCAGCAAATACACAAAACCAACAACAAAAAGAAGAAAAGAAACAATGAAAAGCATTATGGTACAGGTAGAAATCGCAGGAAGGAAGAAGAGAGGAACTTGGCCAAGAGGCGGAGAAGAAGAAAAAGGGGAAAGAGGGATGGAGGCTGGCGTGAAACCCTAGGTAAAAACAGTTTTCTCTATGCTAGACATCCCCTATTTATAAAAATATAATTTTACAAATTTCAAAAACAAGCCTACTTAAAACTATTTACAAAATAGTACTTAAAACATTCTAAAATTCTTAAAAACAACCTGTGCCAATTCTGAGAGGGTTTTTTTGGATATTTTTCACGTTGGATCTATGGAGCTGGGTTTAATTGCAATATGGATCAGATGTGAAGGTCCATTTGTATGGTTTTGGATTGGATCTGGATCCAATTCGCATCGGTACATATCTGATTTCTCAGAAAATGCTCTAATTTCCTCATTTTAACTCGGATTTTGATGAAATTCAAACCGAAACTCCTTCACACCTAAAACAACATAAACACAAGTATTTAAGCTATAAAATTTCATATAAATGCACGAATTTATAATAATACGATATGCATTTCATGCATTATCACAATGCTTCCACAATTGCTTCCAAAATGAATCTTGCTTCACACTTCATACTGCTTTTTAACACTGGCTTCCCCACTTCCATTTCACACATTGCTTCCCATATCCATTTTGCTTCCTAGTAACTGTGATAGAGGTTGCAATTTTCTGTTTTGGAGATCAAACTTCTCTATTTGTGTTTTGGATCTTTGGCATGAGGATTGTGGTATTGAATTCCTTTACAATTGGCAATTTTATTTTTTGTTGAGGAATGCTCAACAATTATTATCATATGGTTGTTCTAGTAGGCTACTAGGGACTCGTAGGATTCAGCAAAATAATGATTAGAAACTTGTGTACATTGAGAATTAGGAGCGAGTTACCATGTACCTTCTCCCCTTTATCTTTGCTGTATTTGACCAAACTTTAAATTGCTTGGTCTTTTGTGGGGACACATAAAAACCAAGCTTCAGTTTTTAATTGGATAGAAGATCAAGAAGCTTTCAAGATTTCATTGACTATTATTGGGTCCTTTCAGTTTCAGGCTAATTTTAAACAAAATTAGTCATTAAAGATATAATTGGTAGCTGAGAATGCTCTGTTAGTTTATCTCTTGGCTTGCCAACAGTCTCTTGTTCAAAATAGCCAATAATGGCACTACTTGGCCTTTGTGATGTCTTGCATACTGAGTTTTTTTAATCCTAACCAGAGATATCTGTTCAGGAGCAGATGCTTCTAGAGTATTGATGTCTTTGATACCACCAACCAGTTTGGGTTGTACCGAGATTTAACAAGATCAAAACTCCTTTTTTTTTCCAGTTGATCTAAGCTGCTATAGGAAAGGGATACATTGCTGCAGTGACCTGTGCTGTAGTAACTTTGTAACTGTTGAAACTTACTCAACAGCAAACTTCCAAAATCTTACATGTGACAACTGATATGCTTATATATGGTTACATACTCTAAAATAAATATGCATGCTTGCATGTAAAGAATGTGAGGTTGAGATGCTTGAAGTTTGAAGTTTGAACTATGTAAAACATAGGGTGTTAAACTAGTAATGTAGGAGAGAGAGAAAGAGTAAAGGATGTGAGTCGTTGAGATGTTGGTAGTTTGAAGCTTGAACTATAAAAAATATACGGTGTCAAACTTGTGACTCGGGCTCGGAGCGCCCGACCCTTGACTCGGGCTCAGAGCGCCCGACCCTTGACTCGGGCTCAGAGCACCCGACCCTTGATCGCGGGTCAGCGGGTCGACTCAGTAACTTGGATGGGTTAGGACCCAATTTTTTGTGTTTTTTTAATAATACTTTAAATATTGAATATAACATTGTTTTCTACAATGTGAATGCAAAAAATCAAACTCCAAGCAGCAAATTCACTAAATCAAAGCATCAAAGAACAAAAACTATAAAATATCTACATAAAAAAAAGCTTAATAACTGCACATAGCCACATACATAAGAATGATAATGAAAATTGTGAAATGAATATTAATAATTAAGCTACACAGGTAGAAATAAAATAAGTAAAAAATGAACAAGTAAACTAGTAATCACTACCTTTCTAAGAAGGGAGACCGAGGAAGATGAAGAAGAATAAGAATAAGGAGGGAGATAGAGGAGGAAAAGGTGAAGAAGAAGAAAAAGAGCGAAGGTAGGAGGAAAAGAAGAAAAAGAAGAAGACGAGGGGAGATAGGAGTAAAACTGAAAAAGAAGAAGAAGAAAAAGAATAAGATGAAAGACAACGAAAGAAAAGAAGAAGGGGCAAGATAGAGGGGGGCGGGGCGTTACCTCGGTTGGCCTCCGTCGATACGAGAGAGAGAGAGAGGGAGAGAGCCTGGCTGTCGGCGATGCTGTTGGTCGTCAGTGGCTGTCGACAGAGGGAGGGTCGCCAGAAAATGGAGGGGAGGGGAAGAAGGTTGTCTTCGGAAAATGGGGAAGGAGGGGAAGAGTCGACTCAGTCGACCCTTTTTATAAATTAAAATCGGTTCATCTCTGAACGAACCGATACAAATACCGGTTCAACTAAGTGAATCGGGTCAAAACCGGTTGGTCATGTATCAATCCTGAATCGTAGGGATGGCAGTGGACCGAGGCCTGCCCCGCCTCGCCCCGTTTGGACCGGGGATGGAGGTTAAAATCAAAACCCGTGTAGGGATGGAGGTGGAGATGGACTTACGCCCCGCCCTGCCCATGTCCCTATCCTCGCCCCGCCCCGTCCCGTCCCCAATCTTTATTTAGGGTTGGCAATGGACCGAGCGGAAACGGGGCCTCGCCCTGCCTCACCCTGTTTGGACCAGGAATGGAGGACATGAAACACGGATGGAGGTTAAAATCAAAACCCGTGCGAGGATGGAGGCGGGGTGGGGGTGGAGACCTTGTCCCCTGCCCCCACCCCAGTCCATTGCCATCCCTACTGAATCGTTTGACTGACTCAGCGCCGAGTCGGGCGATTCCTAGCCGATTCATGTGCTCGAAACTGGCTAAAATAGGTTTGGGCTGGATCGGTGGCCCAATTATTGGGCAATCCGATCCGACTCGGACGATTCTCAAGTCGGATCGTCGGGTTTGCCAACTATGGTCAAACCAATAATGTAATGTGTGAAAGTCTAAACATCAACAAGTTACTAGTGTTTTATTTTATCATTTTTTTGATGATTCATCTAAAAACATGAAGTTATGATTTCAATACTAAATCATCAATATGCTTGAAATATTAGACAATATTAACAATAGTGTGGTTCTAATAACAAGGGTAGGGGGAGCCCTACTGCCTGAAGTCTCGTAACCCAAGATTGTCACAAGCTTGCATCCCTTAGGCTATGCTCTCTGTTACCTTACTGAAAAGAAAGAAAGTCCTAAAATTGGATAGAAGGGCACATAGATGTCTCTCTGTGTTGGACACCTACAACAAGTATTTGGCATATAATACAAGCCATGAGCTAAAAACTTTATTACCCAAAAGCATCCAAGGAATATTGCTATCTACACTGTTGTTAGGCGCAAAAGTTGTTGGTTCTTAGGTGTGTCTAGGTAACAGTCTTACGTCTTTGGTCCTTTCCTTCGAGAAAAATGTCCTATTCTGGTGCTATCTGAAAAAGTGGTATTCTGGGTCATTAGGACCCGACCCGAGTCCATTGTATCCATCGTATGTACAATATGGATACAATGGACCTGAGCCATGTAATGTTTTATTTATTTGGGTCTGGACATACTAGACCCGGACCCATACTTCTGTAATGTAAACTTATTAATACAAGTTTAGGTCACGATTTCTGGGTTGAAATCGTGACAACCGCAATTCATCTTAGCCCTCTTTTTTGTCTCTCTCTCTCTTTCTTTCTTTCTCTCTCTCTCTCTCTTTTCTCAATACAGGCATTCTAACATGGTATCAGAGCGGAGATCCATCTGAGGGCCGAAGAAGGTTGCTGACAGGTGCGACGATCAGAGATTTGAGGTTTTTCGTTCCTTCTCTTCTACTTTTCTTCATTTCCTTTCTCCTTCTTTCTATTTCTCATTTCTTCCCTCTTTCTGAAATTTTCTGTGCACCCGACCCACATCTCACGTGGGCTTGACACTCACGTGGCTCATTTCTTCCCTCTTTCTGAAATCTTCTGTGCCCCCGACCCACATCTCACGTGGGCTTGACCTTTTCGTGGTGATCTGAGATTCACGTAAACCCTGTTCACGTGAATCCAGACTGTGCAAAAACAAAGGTGATTCTAATTCACGTGAATCGCTGAAATCAATTCACGTGAAACAACAAATCGACCACGATCCCTATTTCAGATCTGCTTTTGTTTGGTATCATTCGATTTGTCCCCTTTGCCCGATCTCCTCTATGTTTTTTTTTTGAATATTCAGATATCCCAGCTTTCCTCGTTTTTTTTGCTATGTGTTTTTCTTCCCTGATTCTCATTTTCTACACTTGCCTGAAAACATATCTAACGTGTGAAAGTGTTTTTCATTACGTCAATCTAAAATTTTTCAAGAGTGTAAAGAAAAGTTCAGTGTTCAATCTCACTATCTTCTGAATCTGACAGCCTGTGGTCTCCTGTTCAAAAAAACAAAAGGGAGGCTGAGCACTTCGTGAACACTCTTGTTGAATTTTATTTCTCGATGGATCCTTATTCTTCTCAATCGAATCTTTCTTCAAGCTTTCTCAATCAACTCGTTTCTGAAAAGTTGAATACCTCAAACTTCTTGATTTGGAAGAGACAAATTATTCTTTTTATAAGGAGCCAAGGTCTCTTAGGTCACCTGGATGGAACCACTCCAGTCCCACCAGAATTTGTCCCGAGAGAAGAGAAAGATGATAAAGGGGCGAGTTCAATTGTATATGTAAAAAATGCAGAATATCTCAACTGGGAAAGGAAAGATCAATCGGTAGTTGCATACATCACTTCTACCTTGTCTCAAGAGGTCCTGGTTGCCAGCACTGACAAATGTACAACTCTTCAACTCTGGGAGCGACTGGTTCAGACGTATTCACAAGTTTCACAAGCGAGGATGGTTTTTCTCAAGAGAGAATTTCAGTTGCTAAGAAAAGATTCCATGACCATCATGGAATACTTGAACAAGATAAAGCTTATCACAGATCAGCTTGCAATTATAGGATGTGCGGTAAGTGACAGTAACATGGTGCAACAAACTCTGAGTGGATTGGAACCTGACTACAATATGATAGTCACTTTACTATTGTGTCTCTCTATCCTTCTTACCTTTAATGAGCTACGAGCTAAATTGATCCAATATGAAATGACTCTGAAGGGTTTCTCTGAAGAAACTCATGTTCACACAAATTCCCAAGAAGTTTTTGCCACAGGAGTGACTTATGGTCGAGGACGAGGACGAGGGGGGCAAGGGAGAAGTGGACACGGAGGACGTGGTTTGCTTCCCATTCCCAATGTGTTGACTCATGCACAGGGACAAAGACCCATCCCCACTTACTTCCTTTGTAACAAAAGGGGGCATATCAAGGCGAATTGTTGGCATAATCCAGAAAATAAAGCAAAGGCTCCATAGACAGAAATCAAAAGAAAGTTCACGAATATTAGTGGCAGTGGGGAGATTAAAGATCTGCTGATATCCGCCTTGTCAGAGTTGAAATTGAAGCAGAGTGATGAAGGCACTTTGTTTGTCGACTCAGGGACAAACACTCATGTGACAGGCAATGCAGGTAAACTTTCTAACCCTATTTTTTATTTTGGCAGGAGTAAGATTGTTACTGGTGATGGATCCCACCATCCTGTTTCTCATGTTGGAAAAACTGTCATCCCCATGTCACATTCCACTCTTAAACTTTCTGATGTTCTTCACGCTCCCTACATAAAAAAAAATAGTCTCTGTTTTCAAACTTATTGATGATAATCATGCTTCAGTTGAATTCACTCACTTCTTTGTGCAGGTCAAGGACCTACGCACGAGGGAAACATTCGCTGAAGTAAAGAGACAAGGCAATATGTATGTCTTTGAAGAAGCTCCATGTCATTCCGTCTGCCTTGTTCATCAGGATTAAAAGTCTTCATTAGAGTCGTGTTCATGTTTTTAGTATTTCTGAATGTAATAAGCCTTTCTTATGGCATAGTCGATTAGGACATTGTGGGAGCCATTTTATTGAGAAACTTGTCTCTAATAACCTCATTCCAAAAGTCTCAATGGGGATGAGAGCAGTCAGAAGTGTCCAGTTGTCTTTCATGTAAAAGCCATGTATTGCCTTTTCATTTCATTAATAAGAGAGCTTCAAAACCTTTTGAAATAGTTTGTTCTGATGTATGGGGACCTGCCCTAATTGTCTCTGGATCTGGGATCAGATACTACCTAATCTTTGTTGATAACCATTCTCGATACACTTGGATATATTTCATAAAAAATAAGTCGGAAGTCTTCCCTTTGTTTCAAAATTTTCTTTCCTTGGTTAAAAATCAATTTTCTAAGTCCATTCAATTTTTCCAGTGTGATGGAGGTGGGGAGTTCTCATCTCGTGATTTTATTTCTTTTCTTCAAAATAACGCAATAGGAAGAAGGGTGTCCTGTCCACACACCCCTCAACAAAATGAGATTGCTGAGCAAAAACATAGGCATATCGTTGAAAGTGCCATGAGTATGCTTCATGACAGTAATCTTCCCATCAACCTATGGACATAAGCTTTTCATTTTGCCGTACATGTGATAAATAGACCGCCTATGGTTGTTCTGGAAAATAAGTCTCCTTATTACTGTCTTTTTGGAGCTCACCCTAGTTATCATGATCTGCGTGTCTTCGGATGTGTTTGTTATGTGCATATTGATCAGTCCCTGAGAAACAAGTTTCAAGACAAAGCCCAGAAGTGTAGATTTGTGGGATACGCAGATGACTATAGGTGTTATGATCCAACCACCAAGCACATCAGAATCTCAAGAAATGTTGTCTTTGATGAGCAAAATTTTGATCATAGAGCTGACGCAACGGATATGTCTCCTAACACAACTGAAGTTTACTATCCTTGGCTGAGTTCAGAACTTTTTGCTGGTTCCAACGAAGCCTGTTCTTCAGACTGTGTGCAGCAAGAAGAAGAGATGTATGAGAACATTGGGACATCGGGATCACAGAATGAAGGAGAAGTACCATCATTCGTACTGGGCAGATACAAAGGCATTTTCTATTCTAGACAGAGTTTGACAGCATCAAGCCATTCAGATCATGTCTCAGTCGCTGATCCTACTTCCTCTCATACTCTTGAGGTCAGAAAATCAAATCGCATACGACATCCTATTAACAGGTGGGTTAGCTATAACAACTTCTCCTTGGATCTTCAACTCTTTTTAACTGCTCTCAATAAGGAAGATGAGCCCATTATGTACTATCAGGCAGCCACTTCTAGTAAATGGGTAGAAGCCATGAATGATGAAATGCATGCCTTGCATGAATGTGGAACCTGAGAAGTTGTTCCCAGACCACCTGACAAAAATGTTGTCGGATGCAAATGGGTCTACAAAATAAAGTACAAGCCAGATGGAACCATTGAACGATATAAGGCAAGACTTGTGGCAAAAGGGTTCACCCAAGAAGCAGGGCAAGACTATGATGAGACCTTTAGTCCGGTTGTGAGAATGGGAACAATTCGAATTATTATTTCCCTGGCTGTTGAACATGGATGGAAGTTGAGTCAGCTTGATGTGAAAAATGCATTCTTGCATGGAGATTTGAAGGAGAAAGTCTACATGGAACAACCCCCTGGATATCAAGAACAAAATTATAAAACCCATGTGTGCAGGCTAAAGAGAGCTATCTATGGACTAAAGCAAGCATCTCACTCTTGGTTTGATAGCTTCTCGCTTGAGATTCAAAAACATGGATTTTCACGTTTCGTACCGGATCACTCATTATTTATTTTTAGAAGTCAGACTGTGACCACTCTATTATTAATTTATGTTGATGATATTGTCATCACAGGAAACTCTGAAGCTCACATCAAAGCAGTAAAAAGTTACTAGGTCAGAGGTTCAAAATGAAAGATCTTGGTGTTTTGCGCTATTTTCTTGGTGTAGAAGTTGATAACCAGGATCATGGCTTGACACTTACTCAACACAAGTACATCGTAGATGTTCTCAACAAGGCAGGCATGAAAGACTGCAAACCTCTAGGAACTCCGAGTGTGCTTCACCAAAAACTTAGCGCTCATGATGTAGATCTGTGTGACGACCCCACCAGGTATCGCAGTATAATAGGAATGTTACAGTACCTCACATTCACTCGACCTGATATTGTTTATTCAGTCAATCAAGTGTCTCAGTTTATGCGTGCACCACGTACTGGACATATGGAAGCGGTTAAGAGGATTCTTAGATATCTGAAAGGGACTATTGGGGATGGATTGACATATTCACCACAGTCATGTGGCAAGGATAAGCATGAACTCACTATATATTGTGATGCAGACTGGGCAGGAGATCCTGATGAATGAAGATCTACATTAAGATATTGTGTCTTCATTGAAAGAAATTTAGTCTCTTGGAGCAGTAGAAAACAAAAAGCTATTGCTAGATCAAGCACTGAGGCTGAATATAGATCCATGGCTGCAGCTACTGCCGAAGCTACATGGATCAGGCATCTACTAACTGAAGTAGGAGAAAAGATCTCCCATTCTATCTTGCTATGTGACAACCAAAGTGCTATCAACATGTCATTCAATTCAGTACATCACAGTCGTGCTAAGCACATTGAGATCGACCAACACTTTGTGAGACAAAAGGTTGAAGAAAAAGAGATTGAGCCCGAGTTTGTCAATACTGAAAGACAAGTTGCAAACATATTTACCAAAGGGTTAACAAAGGATCATTTTTGGATGCTTAAAGGCCAGTTGTTCATGGTCCAAAACCATGATCAACTTGAGGGGTGGTGAAAAAGTGGTATTCTGGGTCATTAGGACCCGACCCGAGTCCATTGTATCCATCGTATGTACAGTCTGGATATAATGGACCTGAGCCATGTAATGTTTTATTTATTCGGGTCTGGATATACTAGACTCGGACCCATACTTCTGTAATGTAAACTTATTAATACAAGTTTAGGTCACGATTTCTGGGTTGAAATCGTGACAGCCGCAATTCATCTTAGCCCTCTTCTTCGTCTCTCTCTCTCTCTCAATACAGGTATTCTAACACTATCTTCATGTGAAGGGAGCTCCTTTGCATACCAATCACCGCTAAGATTTGAGAAACGATGGTTTCATAATTGATGGTGTGTTGGAGCTTTGTTGGACAATGGTAGGAGGATCATGTAGTGTATGACTTTATATATTCCATTATAGAGTATTTTAATCTTTCGGCATTTGATTCATCTGTTAGTTTTAACACATGGTTTCTTTCCTCTTGTTTGGAATAGCAAAAAGGAAAACCTTGTATGTAGCTTGTTTTCTCTTTTTTGGATTAACAAAAGGAAGACCATGTGCATAGTCTGGGAATATCCTTGATTCATGTGTACTAATGGATTTATTTTATTATCTCCAATAGTTTTAGCTAGTAGAACTCACTGTAATGTTGACATGACTCCTTTCTTCTCTGTTCCCTTATAATATCCACTTGTTCTGACATATACATGTGTGATTGCTTCTTACAGAATGGTGTGCACTCGATTTGCCCTGCTGTATGGTCGAAGCAGAGGAGATGGCTCTTGATGTCAATGATTTGTCTCAACCCCTTGGCTTGTGTAAGTTTGAAGTTTGGTTTAGCAAGTATTGCTATGCTATTTCCCTAAAAAAAAGTGTAACCCTTTTTATAAGCAGACTTAAATCTTTTCTTTGATTCCCGGTCTTCAAGTTGTAAAATTGGCTATTAGACTGCTATAAAATAAGTGGGATGCTTGTGCTGAAACAAAAGAAAGAAAGAAAAATTAAAGGGAGGAATGCTTCACTTTTGTGGTTTTTTTGCTTATCTGATCTTGATTTTAGTTTAAACTAAAAACGAAAAGGAAAGAAAAGAGAGCATTTATTTTGTTTGATTCTGAAAAACAAATATAAACTCAACGGCATATTGTATCCCCTCCCCCGCAGAAAAAAAGTGCTACTGGGTTCTTGCAACTGGACTCTTTATGTCAAGTCAAAGCATATTGATATTGATCACTGTTTCGTATCTGATATGTTCGTTATGAACACCGTGGATTGCATCCATGATTCAAGTAGATGAGATACTAAAGGTCTGTATAAAGTACAGCACTGAGACCAATTATACAACTTTAATAACTACTATTTGGAGGGGATATTAATGCCCATACACAGGTATCACAGATTGATCCATTTGTTTGTAATGCATTTGATTGCTGATTATTCATGAATATGTTGCTGCCATATGCAATGGAAAAACTATAGAGGCACCATTTTGGAAAAGCGGAAGCATGGTATGTATGTTTTCTCTGAAGAAGGAAAAGTAGTGCATTAGAATCTCTCACAGACATCATATACTATCCTATGAACTTCCGGAATCTTAATTTATTCTGTTTTGATCAGTATGCTTGTTGGTTGATCCTCAAAATGTTTGTACTAGACTTCCCTATAGTTTTGATGCTTTCAGGCTTTGCTGTTATGAAGTTCTTGGAAATAAAACATACCTTGATTTAGTGGTTTTGTTAGATGAATACTTGTCTGTGAATGATCGTGAGTTGCATTTCTTGCTGAAACTGCTTGTTTTTAGAGGTATATCATTAATCAGGCCAACATTTTGGCTGTATCTGACTTGGATCCCTTTCTCCAGTCGTTTATGGACTTGCAGTTTCCTAATGGTCAGCTTACATATGTTGCTGGTGAGGGATTGACTACGAGTGTTTTCTTGCCCATCCTTGGTGGTCTACTACAAGCACAAGGTCGATATCCAGGAGAAACTAGGCTAAGTTTCTCTTGCAAGGTTAGAAATATTCAATGACAATGCATTCTAAGTTGCATGCAATATTTTCAATATTTTCTTGTCCAAGGCATTATGGTTTACTATTCATGCATAAGGATTTTATTGTGTTAGGTTTGTTTTTTGGGTAGAATTCTCTTTTCAGAAGTTGTTGATGGCACCTGGATAGAATTTTTTTTTATGTATAATGTTAGTGCACATCTCACTATTGATACCACCACTGTTATTTGATGGCAATTCATGTTACATGAAGCAATACACTGAGATGGAAAATCATGTCCTTTTATCTAGTTCATGCAGAAGTTGGAGTGAGTTGAGTAGGTTCTGGGCTCAGTCTGGGTTTTGTACTATGTCACCAAGGGTCTTTTCAGGCGAGTCAAGTACCTACAGGTCCCAGAAATTGAGATGTGCTGAGCTGTTCAACTTCTGGCCTTTTGTGATTCAATGGTTGATTTGTGATTTTATTTCTGTTTATTCGAGTTGAATTCAATCTTTATAAGGTTTTCATTTTTCATTTGGTCTTCCAGAACAAGCGAGGTACACGTTTTACGTCTACCGTGCAATGGCCAGACAAGTCTCTGTCTCTTGGAATAATGCAAGCATTAGCATGGCAAAGATCAGGTCTCATGGTTAGGCCTACTGTCCAGTTCAGGTATATTATCTTGTGCTATTAAAAAAACTCAAAAGTACAAGTAGGAAACAAGTGACGACAGTTTTCTTCAGTGATTTAGTTATTGTATAAACTGCAATTTCGTGTCACATATTATTAGTTTTTTCCCGTCAAATATTCTGCTTGACTTGTGTTGGAAGGAACACTCTCGAATTTCAAATTAATTGTTAGTGTTACTTTACTTCGTTCATGACCGAATTTTTTTTAATGCCATCACTTTCATATTCAGGAAATAGCTTAAGCCTTTAAGAACTTGCTAAGGAGAAAAAAGATAGAAAAGAGAACATGCAGTATACATGGGATTTTATAGAATACTAGAAGCAAGGTGTATTTTTATTATAACTTTTATGACAAATAAAATGAATAAAAAATGGAAAAATGTATGTGTTTGAAAAAAATATTTTGTATTTTAATTTAAAACGTACAACTAAAAATAACTAAAGCAACTACATGGTCTTTTTATATGGCTTACTATATGTTTAATTTAACACATGCAAGTAAAAAAACTGAAACAGATAAATACCATTGTATAAAAGATTGTCAAAAATTGTTTATTCGACTATCCAACAAGTGAAAGTAACATAAAAAGTAAAATTTAGTTACCACATTAAAATGAAAAAAAAGTCATATATGCCATAGTAATAAAACTTAAAAGGTATGCCTATCAAAGAAAAATAAAACTTAAAAGGTAAAAAAATGAGCATACCATTTCTAAAGGGGGCAAATTTTGAAGCAAGTCACAGGTTGAAACATTTAGGCATGAATTTCATAGTTGGCAAACTCGTGACTCGGATCTGGATTGACTCATGAGTCAGCGGGTTGACTCGGTAACTCGGACGAGTTAGGACATGAATTTTTTAGTGTTAAGACATGAAAAAAATTAAACTCTAAACTGTATAATAACTAAATTTAGCTATATAAGTATTCAACTATACATAATTGTTGATATTTATGATTTAAAAATATATGATTCTTTATAAAAATTGTCCCTTTATAAGCATCATGCATTAAAACCACGGAATTCATTACAAAAGACACACAAGTGCATGCAGATCGGTGATCCTGGATCGGTGACCCAGTTGGGGTCCGATCTGGGTCGACTCGGGCATCAACTCGCCGGGTTTGCCAACTATGATGGATTTCAACTCTATCCCAAATGTGTTTTATAGACCTACCTTTACAAAACCTAAACAACCGCACAACAGCTTGTCTTAAATAAAGGAAACTGAAAAAAATGCATGGGTTTCCAAAAATTCAATGCATGCAACACTAAGAGCTATAGTTCTGAAACTGGTAAGCATATTGAAAATGGTAAGTTTAAAAATGGTTCATATTCATGCAATTGATGAATTGTGTGTGAATGAGAGAGAGAGAGAGAGAGAGAGAGAGAGAGAGAGAGAGAGAGAGAGAGAGAGAGAGAGAGACCCACCAGTTATTATTCAACGTACCACTGGGTTTTGAACCTGCAACATCCCACCACTAGGAGACGCTGCACTGACAGCTCCTACCAACCACACGGAGCCCCCATTGGTGAGAGAGATTATTTTATTTTATGTTAAATGGTAACTTTTCAATTTTTGAAAATTTTCAAAATGCCATCTAAGTAACACTTTGTTTATTGTAAACAATGATACACAAATGACCAAACAAATTCAAAATGACATTCTTAATACACAAGGCAACAATGTTGATTAAGAAATGTTATAAAGAATCTACTTTTTGACACCTACTACCCTTGCTTTTGCTTTTATAATATTTAGGTTAGGATTTAGGATTAATACATGAGTACTGGTAGCAAAAGGCAACATTATAGAACAAATAAAACAAGACAAACTTGAGCTAAGAATTCTTTCGCAAGCTATTTCTTACTAAGCTTGAATGTGGTGTGAACATCCTGACCTTGCCAACCCTGTTATATGCAGTTCTCTTTTCTGTATTTCTAGCAAACGTGCATCTGCTCCAGTCATGGCTTCTATGTTGCAATGATCCTGTTCTTTTTCTCCTCCCTCTGTTTGATGGAAACATATTCTTGCACATTCAGAATGGAAATTTGGAGTTTTAATTTGTTTGTGACCATTGTGTAACTTGGGTTGGAGATTCCTATGCAGGTTATGAAATATTCGATTCCATGTGATTGGAGTTTATGTCTGGGTGTCAGGATGCTTGTGTCTTCATTTGGTTTCTACGTCTTGCAACCATAATCAACAAATCTCGTTCTTAGGAATTTCTCTGCCGGGTTTTCTCTGTTGTTTTTTAAAAAAATGTTTGTTCTCCAGAAAATCTCAGTTGTTTTAAAAAGTTTAAAAATATTATGAAAAATTAGAAAGGAAAAGAAAGAATAGGTTTTAGCAGTATTTTTCTTATGAAAATATAGTGAAGTGGTTGGGAAAGTTTTACAAATAAAAAAAATAAAAAATATATATACTTAAGAACAAATGCATTAAAGAAGTTTAAAATATTGTGATATTATCATAATATTTTTGTTATGGCTGATTTTTTGAAGTTATCTGCTGCTATGAAAAACCTGAGAATATCATGATATTCTCAAAATATTGCCGATATTGGTGACTGTCCTTGAAACATTATCAGTGACCACATCTGTCACTGCAAAACTACGTTCATTCAAAGTCTGTGGAAGTTTGATCATCGTTTTCAGAAAAAGTTAATAATGATTCAGAAGTTTGGATTATAGAGATTGAAGTTTGATGGTAGCTTACGCCTTCTCTTTTGCCACATGTTGAACAGTATATCTCCTACTTTTGGGGGAAATAATCCTGGATTGTGGGCCGAGGTTATCCATTCTGTGAAGGAAAAGCTAAACCTGATATGTGGCTATGCCTGCACGGCTCATCCTTCTGCATTTGCATCAGTTGCGGTGAGTTTTTCTCCAGATGCCCTTCCGGAAAAATGGCAGTAATTTATTGTGATTCTTCTAAGTTTTCTTCCCCAGACTCCAGTAATTAAGGGAAATACAATCACAGTGGTTTAGGTTCTTTGCCAAGTTGAAAGTATCTTTGTTTCTGAAGTAGAACTTTCTTTTGAGGCCATTGGTCTGGCATGTTGGCATGGGTAATTCATTTTCTTGGGTGTGTTTGTCTTCTTTTCTTGTAAAGCTTGGCAGGTCTAAATGGAATGGACATGCTGGAAATGCCGGGATAGTGTTGAAGTTGGAAGTTCCTACCACAAATCTCGGAAGAGCTGCTTTCTCTATTCAGTTGAATTCTGGTATAGAGTTCTGATGAGTTCCATTTTGTTTGTATAGCAAGTGTATATATTAATGTGAATAGTTTATTGATCATAGATGAATAAAAACGCTATAAAATGAGTTTTGAGGTTCCTTTCAAATGTGCCTTACCCAACGAAGGGAAAAGGATCACGTAGAATGCGTTCTCACCCGTTTGTGTGGTCATTGTTCAAGATAACTGGGTAGTTGACTAGCATAACCGTGTGAAAATGGAAACTGGATTTTTCTCGAGACTTGGTGATGAAAAGATGGTGTGTGGATTTTTTTTTTGAAAGGCAAGCTGGGGTTAGGGAGGCCCCTATCAGTTATACAACTATACCATCGGGTTTTCAACCTGCAATGTCCCAACACAGGTGACGTGCAGCAGCTGCTCCTACCAGAGAAGCGGAGCCCTCATTGGTAAAAGATGATATGTGGATGGCCCAAGGGATTTGGCATAGTGGGATGAGGCCTAGACTGTTTGATGGGCAGTTTACGTTCAAATCCTATGGCCTTCCGCCATCACCCCTTGCTTAAGCCGAAGCTAGGCGATTCTCTGGGGTAGAGGGGTAAGCCCTTGGAGCTTTATGCTGACTTGGACAGAGACCGTAAGTACAGCAGGCTGAGCCAGCACGGTTAGGTCTCTGCATAGGCTGGTTTCTCCGAGTAAAAAAAAAAAAATACGTAGATGGGTTTCTTCGAGTGAAAAAAAAAAGATATGTAGATGGCCGACATGTTGGTGATATGATGTGTCGTTGGGAATATGATGGTCACTGCTAAATGTGTGGATATTTTAGAGAAAGGGTAGAGATAGAACCAAAACATCTTTGTCCTAAATGCGGATAAACGGTTCTCAATATGATACGTGTCTCATGCTTATCCCTATCATCACTCCAATTGTATTATACACCCTCATCATCATCCTCATGAGGGAGGGAGGGAGGGAGAGGTTATTGTAGTTTTTTTTTAAGTACATAACCTCGAGAAACCTCAGCTGGGCACGGAGACAATCACTGCCCGGCAACATAAATCTCCAAAGCTAGGACCCTTGCCCTCGGATCCTTTGTAGGGTGTTGGCTTATGCAAATGGTAGCGCCTGCAGGAATCGAACCCCAACTGTCCATACAACAGAGGCTTGCTCCAACTAAGCTAACCCTTTTGGGGCATATTATCGTAGGTTATTCATCCCCATTCACAAGAAAGCTGGTGTTGGTGATGTAAAATTTATTTAGCTTTATAAATATCATAAAGTCCATTCAAATATGGAATAAGTGATAGCGAATTAGGTCCAAGATAAGTTGGGCAGTAGTCCATTCAACGCACCTAGGGTACCATTCACCCTCGTGAATCGTGGACTCCATGGATGCAAATGATCAGATTTGTGCTGGATTCTAACTTATATTAATCCAAATATTTTATGGTACACCATGATTGGTAAAAACAGGTTGGGAACGTGTCACATGCAAAATGTACAAAAGATGGTATTTGGTTCAGGTTAAAATATAGACATAACAGATAATGTTGATGTGAAATTTGGAAAGACCTTCCACATAAATTTGAATCCACCTACGTACAAATTATTGGTGAAAATATTCAAAATGGTGCAAGATTTGTCCTGTTCGAGATTTTCTTTAGAATGAGATTTGGGATATTGATCCATACTGAATAATGAACAGACATTCAAATTCTAGTTTTAGGGATCCATATCAAAAAATAATATCTCTTGACCAATGTTGTTGTAGCCCTAGAGAGCAAAGGATGGAGAGAAAATAACTCAGGCTGTGTTTGAATGTCTTGGATCTCAAATCCTAGGGAGAACTTTGAATTTTATAATGGAAAGATGCATCCTCCCCCCACTTCCTCAAATTCTCAGATCCCAGGATCTGACCTTTTATTTCCTTTATACCAGGGATCTCAAATCCTTGATCTGAAATTCTTTGTTTGAATAGCCTTAGATCTTGGCATGGGGTTAGAACCACATCAGCCTGCTCTATGCCACCTTAGATCCTTGGATCTGAGATTTGAGGCTTTCTTACGCCCTTGTAGAGCTAATTCCTGATAGTGATATTGATGGTGATCTCAAAGCAATATCTCATGTTTGAACAATGTTGTCAGTATCATTGCGAATGGGCCAATTCGTATAGTATCAGCCAAAAATCCATGTGAAACCAAGCTGATTTGGTTATTTTTAAGTTTAAATTTTTTTAATAGTTTTGTAACATGTGTCATTTGCTGGTTAAAGATTGGCCGATTCAGTTCAATTAAGTTCAGAAACCGAATCGGATGATTCCCCGAAACATTTTGAAAATCAATTCAGAGTCCGATACGATTCTGACAACATCGACGTTTGAATCGCGGGTCCGAACTGAATCTAGCCCCATTTCCACCCTCTCCGTAAGGCCCTACTACCTTGTAAAATAATTCCATTGTGGATGGAGCCCATCCAGCCTCTGATGTTCATATCATGGTAGGATGAATGACATCGCATGGCTGTGATACGAGGCCATGGCTTCATTCATACAATCGAGTCTTGGATACCATTCATGATGGACATTAGTCCAACCCATATATCTTGAGCTAAACCAAGAGACAGGTGGATTCCAGTAAACGGATGATCTACACATAATGCAAAATTGATGGTCAGGATCTAATTAATGGACCCAAAAGATCCGTTTACCATCTCAAACCCAGCTTGAGATAAGAGTATATACTTGTCCCACCCACAATATCTGGCGGGTCGAACTTCATGGCCAACGGTCCAGATCATAGTGAGGCACAAGAACAAAGGAGTGCCATCATACCACGTGGCTCCTTAATGATATTCCAAGTGTGACAAATATCGCATTGTTAGCCATTTTAAACGGTCAAAATAACACGTTTTTTACAAAATTCCATTTCCGTTTTTTTTTTTTTTTGAATTCTCTCATTTGTGGCGAAGTTATTTCTATCATTAGTAAATAAAGCAACACTTTTATTTTAGTTTTACATATTTTTGTTATCACTTTACCCATAATTTTTTAGAGTCCCATGTGAAAAGCGATTTTCATAATTTTTGTTGTTTTCTCCTAAATCTAACATACGGATGTGATCTACATACTTGGTTTTATAAGGACCAGCTCTTGAATCATCCGATTATAATGCATAAATAAGACTTTTTAAGGCTTTAAAATCAACGGCTCATAATCTTCATAAATATTCAAGGATCCAAAAATCATATTTTTAATAAAAAATATAAGATCCAACAGTTGATAATTCACTCGAACACATCTACATGGTTGGATTTGCAAAAAAAGTATTGGAAATGTTCAGTTCACACTGTAGTTCTCATATTTCTACTGACTGTTTTTTTTTACTTGTATATGTATTCATTTTCCCCATATTTTCCCGATAAACACAAAAAATATGAGAGATTTCAAAACGATAAATTAACGGCCATTTAGTGGCTGTTTTTAGTCGTTTGACTGGATATTTCTTATTGTACACTTGGCATTATCAACAGGATGCAGATATTTTGGTAGGTCAGTTTCCGAAATGGAAAAAGTAAGCTTAAAGATCTCAAGAGTTTGGCCCACTTGTTTTTAGAGCCACCACCTAAGCTTGCAAAGATCCTATAAATCTAGCTAGATTTTTAACAAAACCTTCACTACCAAATCTTAAAAACTATCCACATAAGAAGAGAAACTCACTCCGCTGGAGGAACTCTTAAGTGGGTTCCCTCTATCATCCTTTGATTTGGTTGGCAAATTCAGCAGAAACATTCAGATGGAGAATCAAATTGTGCAGAGGAGAATGTCCATGATTGCTTGTCACCTTGGTGGGAGTGAAGAAGTGAAGGCCAATCATCTCTTCCCTATGGTAAGATCCAGAATCATGGTTTTCTTGGTTTTGGTGTTTAATTCTCTCTGCCACAGGATTTGCATGTTGTTTAGTTCATTGATTTGGGTTCTCTTTGTTTTTAATATATTTGGCATGCTCTGATGCTTTATAATTTTAATTTTGAGCTCATTAAGGATTTTGGTTTGGAAATGTTAATCTTATGATTAAGTATCTGGATGGTGTTTTGCTTGGTTGATTATTATTTTTGTATTCTTTGTTGTTAACTCATGGAAAAATTTTGTAGATTCATTTGGTGGGTGTCTTTGCTTTGCTTTTATTAACAAATTCTGACTGGTTTAGTCATGCTTTGTTTATGATTATATATCTGGAGAGCTGTTGTATGCTGGCTTTGTTACTAATTTTGCATACTTTGTTGTTTCTTCTTTCTGAGAATTTTTGTAGAATTTTGAGGGGCCTTTGGATTGTTTTGTTTGTCGAATTCTGATTGACTTGGACATGATTTATCAAAAGCATTAATCTGAAAGCTAAGACCTAAGGACTATACTCTTAGGAGTTTGAGGCGTCTGTGAGTAGGCTCAAACTACTAATGGAGGTGGATGGTTTTTTTGTGTTTCGCAGGGGTAGATGATGAAATAAATGTTTAAAATCATGCATTCTTCTTCTTCTATTCCAGATAGCCAGGCCGGGAAGTAGTCCCTGATGGGATTCGAACCCGAGACCTCTTGTTTAAGATAGCACGACTCTACCCGATGAAACCATGTTCTTTCATTACACCATGTTTCATCTTGTAAGGCTTTGTCCACTTTGATTTTGGTGTTTTGAGACAAAACACACTTGCAGAACCAGATATCATCAAAAGCTTAGAATCAAATTAGGATTCATTGATGCATTGTTCTCGTTTTCTAATGACAAATTATATTTCTATTTGTTATTATGAATTATGAATGGATAATTTAGACGTGCATTCCCAAGCATATAATGTTGGGAGTTTGAAGCATAAGATTATAGAAATTTAACCAAAATAATTATAAATTATTTCTTTTGCTCTTTTCCTTCTTTTGTAGTCTGATGCTCTTTACAAGAATTTTTTATTTTGGTTTCATCTTACTTGCACAGAATTGCAGCAGCACACTGAGTTCTGTTATCCAGAGGCGTGACAACAGAGTGCTCTTTGCACGCCAAGGGTCGATGTCTCAAGCCTGCTTTATGCGTCAAGTTTCAACAAAAGAGGTTTTTTATTATGTCCTGATCCCAAATTTCTAGTAAACATTCTTATGATGGAGCAGTTATGGCATTTCTCCAAAAGCTCTCATTCCATTATTATGAAAATTCAAAATTTGTTCGTGTTAATTCATGCCAACAGGACAATTTTGAGCGACCTGCATTTGCTAGGCCAGTTCAGAAAACAGCAGATTTTCCAAAATTCACAGAGTACCAACCAGTGATAAATAATTTTGATTCAGTTGCAACTGAGCCTCCTAGATTTGCAAGGCCTGGCAGTGGTTTATGTAAGGTCGGTGAATGTTATGAAGAAAAACAGCATTGCTCAAAACAAACCACCAAAGTCAAGGGTATCTGTCTATATATCTTAGCGTGTTTAATTCCCTTTTGTCTACCTAATTTTGTATTTTTGTCAAGTGTCTTCTTTTGATATTCATCCTTAATCCATTGATCATCTGCTTCTTCTTAATATTTTTCTTTGTATCTGGCAATATGTCAAGATTTTTTTTTTTAAATCTTTATCCAGAGCTCCAAATTGCAGGAAATAAAACAGGTGCTGAAGCAGGAATTCTGCAATTTATGGATTTTTATGAAATTTAATTTGATTATTCATCTTCATCCATAATCTATTCATGATCCATAATCTATTCATGGCCTATCTCTCTAGCTTATTTGCCATATTTAAAAGTAAAAGAATAAAAGAATAAAAAAGCAGAAGCTTACCATGATTTTGGAGAAACCATCTTAAGCCTACTTGCACAAGATTTTAGCTTGCTAGTTCTTTGTACACATTCTCTATTACCAACAGATCAGTTTGTTATCCATGTCCACCAGCAATTTAACTAGATCATTTGTGTCCTAGCATCAAGCTGTTCTTGGTTGTAAACATTTGCTGCTATGTTTCAAATTCATATGGTGTTTCATATTAGGATACAAAGTTACTGTTTCAATGTGCTTTCAAACTTTTTGTGTTGATTGTTCTCATCTTGAAATCTAACACAGGTCAGGAGTGGTCACCACGGATGGACGTTGCAGAGTGTGCCTCTAATTATATTATTGCAATAGAACTTCCTGGTGTCAGTAGTAAGAATATACGAGTTGAGATGGATGAGAAAAAGTATGGCTTATGTGACTTGGATTTCCTTAAACTCATTTTATTAGATTTCTATTTTCAGAAATTTTGATCCATGATTTTTTTTTAACTTCTTTAGCTTGGTAGTGTCCGGGAGACGTTTGAACCAATGGTGCTCAAGTGGCTGGGGAGACACAGCAGTTACATATCACAGGAAGGAGATTTATCAGGGTCCATACCAGATTGTCTGGCTTCTACCCTATGATGTGAACAAAGATCGTGTCTCTGCAGAGTTTGTGTAAGTCTCGTGCACAAATTTCATTCTTATTCCTTCTATCTTCGCTTCTGTACAAATCTGGGAATTAGTAGTAAACTTCTTACATCATCATTAGAAGAAATTTCCTCCAAAAGCTTAGCTTGTAGAAATGCCATACAAGCATGAAACCGATCCCATGTTCATTGTCTCACATTTCAAATGCATTCATTACAATTAAAGCTTCAACTCAACTATTCTGTGATTATTATCAAACTTCACTATTAAACATTTATGAAACTTGTCTAAATCATGGGATACAACCATCTTGACTTGCAATGTCCTATACCACAGTGAAAGGTCTGTCTTTTTTTTTGATGGACAAGTTGGGGTTTGGCGGACCCCCTACCTGTTTATTGATATACACAGAAGAGAGATACAAAAGCCAAAACGGAAATCATCCCTCAATCAGAGGGTGCCAGTTAGGGGGATATTCTTTCCAAAGTTTGCGCATCCCCACTTTTGCCAACTTTGCTAAAGATCTAACCAAGAATTGAGCATCCTTGTACACCTTATCCACATGAACACATTGAAAGCTATATAAAGAAGAGGGTAGCGTATCAGGTACACAAAAGAGGCGTCCCCTACCGTCCATCGCAGCATTGATCTTAGTCACCAAATCTGATCGGCAAGTCTCAATGACCACCTTCTTTGGACTTTGGATCCTTTGAAGCACCTCCAGCCATACCCATTCTAAATCCTCGATTCTGCCATCCGTTGAAAAAGCATCCTGCTTGCATGAAATAGCCTGTATGATTTCTGATTGTAAATCCTAAATGTCATTGCTGGCTGTACATCACAAATATTAACCTTCACCCATCGTGGCGCTGGAGGAGTCCAAGAGTTTAAACTCCATGTCCAGGCAACTGAACCCTCGTCTTTACTGAGAATCCTTAAAACATATTCCCTTACCACCTGTAATGCTTCCCTATTATTAGGGTAACTCAATATCACTACTTTCACAAAATAATAGAGTATTTCTTACCCACCAGATTTTCCATTTGAAAGGCCAAATGCCAACTAATTTGCTCCTTTTTGGAGACAAATTTAATTGAATACCATGAAATTAGGGCATCTCAATGTGATCACTAGGCTTCCATCTCCCCAAAAGAGCTACCACCTGGGCCTAAATGGGCTTCACCCAACTACACTGAAGGAAAATATGATCGACTGTCTCCTCCTGATTCATGCAAAGAACACATCTGCTTGGCATATCTTCTTTGAACTGCAAAACGGAGGATTAAAGCAGCCCTAGGAAAGAAGCTTTTACACCATCTCATACGGGACATCAGAAATAGGTCACCTATATCACGAACAACTTTCCATGCTTTGTGAAGGAGAACCGCTTTGAACGATCCCACATTAGCTCATCCTCAGCCTCTGGGTTCCATCTTTGTTGGGGGGACAAAGGTCAACGATACATCTTCCAGAACTCTGAGAAATAAGTCAAGGGCCTGGCATTGTGGATATATTTGAGGATTTATCATTTGGAGCAGTGATGTGACGCAGGGCATCGTACATGACATATTGTGTATTTTGAAGTTGACGAATCAAGGAGCTAATTGAACACCAAGGGTCAAACCAAAATTCAATCCGATCACTAGATCCTATCTACCACTTGACTGCTGCTAACAATAAGACACCTACCCTTTTTCCACCTGTAAGATACAGGCAGACATAGCTTAGGACACCATAGAGATTCATTTTTCATGTACTTGGCCGTAACCAACTTCACCCAAGGATTATGAGGTTTAGTCACCCACAAGAGCAATGATCCCCAAACCCCCTTTTGCTACTGGCTTGCGTACTTGCTGCCCATTCAGAAATGATAGCTCCATTTTCGGTCCGAGTCAAACTAGGAATTTCCTCATAATGGTTTTCATTTGCTTTAAAACAGCAACCAGAATGCAAAATGCTTGCATCCAGTAAAGAGGAAAAGAAGCTAAGGCAAAAGTTAATAGGGGTAACATGGCCAGCCATGGATATGAGTTTACCTTTCCATGCATCTAGCTTCAGTCTAAATTTCATGATGAGGGTAACAATCAGATTGGCGTAAGCATCCTTTGAACAATGGAATTCTGAGATGTCATCGGAAGCTGTGTTGGAGACCACTCGGTCTCTCTTTGAATAGTCTGGACTCTATGAGAAGATGGATGAAAATGGAATCGTGACTCCTTATTAACCATAATGCTTGATGAAGCTTCGTAATCTTGCATAATTCTAATGAAATTGCTTATAGAATTGTCACGATCAAGAAACAATAATAATAATAATAAGGCATTGTCGACATAGGAGTGATGCCATTTGCTTCTATAAACATCAACAGGACTAATAATACCCTGGCTTTGAGCCTGAAACAAGCGTTTCATTAGTAGGAACATATAGGGAGACATTGGGTCACCTTGCCTTATACCCCGGCCACTTCAAAACTGTTTAGTAGGCTCTCCGTTAATGATTACCAAAAAAGAAGGGGATCAAACACACTCCATGATCTTGTCACACGATCAACTATAAAAAAAAAAGGAGTGTCTTCCAGAAACTCCCAACTTACTTGATCATATGTTTTAGAGAAATCATTTTTTAAGATGGCAGCTTTTCTATTACTCATGGCTAGGGAACATATATTCCTGCCTTTTAGAAATGCCTGTTGATTTTGGCTAATAATTCGCTGGAGAATACTTGAACATTCAATCAACTATAATTCTAGAGAACTTTATATACAAAATTAGCCAAGTTGATTGGTCTTAATTGATTCAACCACGTTGCTCCTATTTTCGAAAGTCAAATTATATTACAGTTCACCTGACGTAGGTGACACTTTTGAAAGAAATCCTTTATAGCCTTGCATAAATCTCTCTGAATTATGTGCCAATATTCTTAAAAAAACATCCCAAAAAACCATAAGGCCCTGGTGCACTCTCCGGGTGTAAATTAAAGACGGTTGTCTTTATCTCTTCATCCGTTACATGTGAAGACAAGTAGTTATTTTCCTCAATCGAGACAGAAGGATCAACAAATTCCATTAAAGCAATCCTGAGGAGTATTGGCAGCTAAAAATAAACGAGAGGTGCTGCACAACTTCCTCTTTAATTTGTAATGGGGGAGTTTACTTGAGGGCCATATCCCCTTTCTCTAGTATAAGGATCTTTCATCTCATAATCTTTCTCTTGACAGTGGCATGAAAAAAGGCAGTATTCTGGTCGCCCTCATCAATCCACTTACAACGAGCCTTTTTTCTCCACATGGACTCTTCCATCTCATGTAGAACTTGGAGTTCGCCTCTAAGCAAAAGCTCTTTAGCAATACTTTCTGCGTCACCCGCATCTGCCTGACTTTGGCACTGTTCCAAGTTATTGATAACCTCCTTAATTCTATAGGGTATATCACCTATATCTGTTTTTGACCATCTACTTAAATATTTCTTAAACATTTCCAACTTTTTAACCAAGATAAACATAGGACAACCTTTGAATGTAGATGTCCAAGCTGCTTGGATAATATTTTCACATTCTTGATGCTTCATCCAAAACTTAAAACTTAAAAGAACATAAAAGTAGACAATGGATTAATATCTGGACAACTATTCACCAAAATACCCTTGTGATTCAACACAGATCTGGGGATCAACAAACAATTCGTGTTGGTAAACTTATTGGTCTATGTGTCATTAATAAGAGCTGTGTCTAACTTTCCTGCTCTGAACTCAATTCCCTGCTGACCATTCTGCCAGGTGACTGTGGATGCTCTAAAACCCAACTCAGTCAACAATTATTAATCATTTCTTTAAATCTCGAACAGTGTGGATACTCGTCCAATGTTCCTTGCCTCCCGAAAGTAGACATAGTGGCGTTCCAGTCACCTAAAGTCAGCCATGGAACACCTCTAGGGTGATGTTTCATCAATTGCCATAAATGCCAGTAACCATGAGCAGGTCCTTATTATCATCAACTACGACGATCAGAAGCTGTTCCCTCATTAGGTCGACCGAAATTGAGACTGCAGTAGGGTTCCAAAAACAGATGATTCTACTATTTTCTAAATACTCAAAATTACCTACACAATGATAGGAAGGGAACCTTCTGAAGCTGGGCTAGAAAACTCTGCCTTTACTTTAGTTTCTAGTAGGAAAGCTACATCCACCCTATGGAATCAAAATAACTCGGCAATTATGTGCCTTTCCCACCCTCTTCCCAACCCCCTAATGTTCCACACAAGGAACTTCATAGGCAAGAGGTTGTGGTTGATTCACATCACCCGTATGAGTGTCAAGGCACACCTTGCCAACATGGGCCTGTCTTTGGTGAGTTATTGGCTCAGCACTACTTTGGTGTTTATAGTAAGCATGGGTTCCTTTGTGATCACCTTTTGCTCATAAGAAGTTTCAGAGGTTTCTTCAGACTTGCTGTATGTGACGTCCAATGAACAGAACTTTTACTCCAAATCACCTTGATTCTTCTAGTCTGAAACAATCCCGGACAACTCTGCCCACAACTCTTTAATTATTATGTAAATTCGTGCAAACTGCTAGCTTCCTAGGTACTTCATAATAGTCCAATTTACAGAGAAATGACCAAGAAAGTTTCGACTTTCAAAAGCAGAAATTACATTCGGGGGAAACTCATGCTTTCTCCTACGTTACAGTTAATTGCATGTAGTTGTCTATTATGCTGATTGGTCCAAGGAACAACAGTACATGTGGTGCTGAATCTTGACATGGAAAAGACTGCCCCTATGATCCAAGGTTGCTAATGTGCCAATAGGATTTTTTTGATGTAGACAAGCCAAATGGGCTTTGGAAGCCAACTTAGTGGCTTAATCATCCTGTTCACTTGTTCAACTTACACGAGAAGCAATTCAACGCAGACGATCCTGAGCCCTCGGTTGAATCTTGGTGGTTGAAATTTTGCTCTCTAACCTTTTACTCACTTCTTCTGACTTATAAAGTCTTCTGGTTGTTTTTGCATGTGTGTGGCTGCAGAGATGGATTCCTACGGATCATGCTACCAAAAGTATGAATAGTATGTGCCTGAATCATCATCATGAAGAGGAAAACGTGTGACCGGATCATCATGTAGGCATGTAAATTCACTATCAATAAAGCTATATGCATACAACTCTACTATATGTAGATCTTATCGATATGTATGTGTATCTTCTCATGAATCTTTTGTCATATATATAGGACAATGGAAAATAAATAATACATTTTAGCGGGAGAGATATCAGATAAGTTTTAATTGTGTTGGTGGGAAAATGTTGGCTACACTTGATTATACCATATTCTCTCGAAGAAACAACCCTTTTTTTTTTGCCTTTTATTTATTTTTTTTATTTTTGGATCAATCCCTATGTATCTGATATACATGGTTAGTTTAATCAAAACATGGTTCAAATTGTCTAGTTGCACTTGTATAAAAAGCCTGTAACACATCATGATTGAAAAAATTATCTTCTTTCGTCGAAACCACTTGAATATCCAAGTGCATTTCCTAAAGATGAACTGTGTTGAGCACATATATGGGTCAGATTGATCAAATATTTTTTCTGCAAAAGAGTATGGCATTATAGAGTGTAGCCAATATTTTTTCTTTGTTGGCCGTTGATGATTTTAGGCATATGGTTGCTAATTTACACAGCTAATTAACGGAATTTTTTCTTGTTTACTTGATTTTTATGCGGTGGTGTTGAGAAAGGTTTTCTGTCAACAGATGTTAATGTAGGAGAAAATTTTCAAATATTTGCTTCTTTTATGTTGATACGGATGGCCCTGCCATTGACTGGATGGCAGCACCATTATGTTTAGCTCAACTTCTACAGTCTTACAGTCAGTGAATCACTCTTATTGTTTAGGCTTATGAGTCGAGCTTGGACTTTTTAAGCTTGGCTTGTTTATGCTTAGATTTTTAAACCTTGTTCATGACTAAGTAAAGAAAATTAGTTATCTTGCACTTGATTCAGCATTGTTATGAGCTTGAGCAAGCTTTATTTGGGCGTAATTGTAATTGGCTTAGCCATATGTATAGCTTGGTATTAGGGGTGTCAACGGGTCGGGTTTACCCAGATCAAACCCTTATAGGGTCATGGTGATAAATAAGAAGACCTGATTAAGACCTGTGTCCAGACCCGAAGGTCCGATTAATACATGGATCCGGGTATAGTTTCTGAAATTTTATACCAGACCCGGGCCCGACTCGAGAACCGATTAAGACCCGCAAATTTTCAATGTAAAAATAATAAAAAATATTATTTTGCCGGGTATGATTTGGGTATGGTTCATATAGTTCTTATTTGGTCCGGGTATGGTTTCTCTTATAGTGAACCCGATTAAACCCGGGTCCAAACCCAAAAACTGGGTCCAAGTCTGGTTTCACCTGGGTCCAAACCAAACCCAACCCAACCCGTTGACACCCCTACTTGGTATGGCTCAAATAATGCTGGACGTAGGCCTAGGTGGTAGGAACCCCCTTGAGGCCCACCTGACAATGCACATAAACAGACCAACTTTGGGGCCTGAACCTGGTAAGAGTTCTCCCAGTCCGGGTCTAGTCAAACTTGGCTTCTCCTCCGGTTCCTCCAGGCCCGAGGTGAAGGACCCGGCTTGGTTCGAACCATAGTTACCAGAAGAAGCTTCACAACTCCTAAAAAGCCACTTTGCAGCAGGCCCACTTTAGAAGCATCAAACTAAGCACTCATTTCACAATTCCAAAATTTTACGAGAAGTCCGGGTAACGGAGAGCTTGGTTTTCTTAATATTATGGATATAGAACACCTTTCTTATGTTAGAAAATTTGAACTTTATGATAGACAAATTGAAAAGGTTTAAAAATTGTAATATAAATTAAAACGTGTTTGTAAGTACTTTTTGGTGTTACTTCCTCGCATAGTGACAAATATCACGAGATTTATGAAAATCTCGCGATAAGAATGTAAAAAATTGCATGAAAGTTTAAAACCGCAATTTCTCGCGAGATTTTCTCAGAATATTGCAAGATTTATGAAAAAACTTTAAACACGATATTTAAGTTTTAAATGGCTATTTATCATGAAAAAATGTGTATTTTTATTTTAAATAATTTTTATTAATATTTCTTATAAAAAATATTTTTTATATTTTTTATTGTCAAGTTTTTGCTGAAAAAAAATGTGAGATTTATGAAAAATTTTCATTTTCTCACAAGTTTTTGAAAAACGAGATTTCTAACTATGCTTCCTAGTTCCTACTTGTTTCATCACATTTTCTCTCTTTTCCTTCTGCCAGCTTTACGCACCCGGGAATTCAACGTTGGTCAGTACCGTTGGGAATCGGCCTGAATCAGTTCAAAATCAAATACGACACAAGTCTGATTTGGTTTATTTTTCAAAAAATGCATACAAAAGTTAATACTAGTTTTTAATATTATTTTAATATTTACTCACACATTTCATCCCTTGGTTCAGATCGATTCAGTTCAGAATTGGAATCTGCCGATTCCATGAATCATTTTGAAAATAGATTCAGAGCCAATATGATACTGACAACATTGCGAGAATTCGCTAGATACTTGATTTAGAATATCCTGCTTTCTTTATTCAACCTCCAATCTAGGAGTGGGCATCGTGCGGCCCCCACCTGGACCTGTTTAGAGCTCGGTCCATCGGGCTTTAGGGCACGTTTGATGGAGCGTCTTGTGCATCATACGGGACAAAAATCACAAAAAAGATACTATTTTTAACAAACGTTGGACGCGGCGAACATGCAGAATGCCGTCCGCCGCGTCCTTTAAACATCGTTATTTTCGTTCCACCCCCTCCCCTGTTACGAAAAGAACAGGATGAGGAGAAGGAAAGTTTAAAAAAAGTTTTGCCTCGATGGGCGCACCCCTCACTTGCCCGACTCCCTCCCTCTCTCTCATGTGCAGCGAAAGGGAGCCCCTCTCTTGCCCTGTGCAGGGATGGAGCGCCCCTCTCTTGCCCGACTCTCTCCTTCATGGAAATTTGGATTTTGCTCTTTAACTTTTGACCTAAACTTTAATTCGAAGCTTGAATCAGAGATGGCTGAAGCAGAAGATCTCCGAGAAGGACCGACTGATTTACGAGCTCCAGGACAAAGACTCGGAAATAGATGTTGGTCTTCGTGTCACCCTCGATGAGAATGTATGTGTTGTTAGACCTTCCCTTCTTTGCTTCTGAAACTGATTGATTTTTTGAGGGTTTTATTCGTGGATTTCATTCTCCTAAATCATTTTTTATTAAAGCAATCTATTGCCTTCACTCATAGTTGTGTATCTTCAGAACTGTTTTTTTGTGAACACCATTAACGTCATCATTGTCACCACCACTCTTGTTTGTTGTATTGATGATTAACAAGAGATTTTTAGGCATGCTGATAAAGCTTTCTAATGAAAAAGATGGGTTGATGATTGCCGCAAAAAAGTTGAACAGAGATGTTACTCCAATCAGCTACAACCTCCCTCATCTTCTCATCAATAATCATGTTCGAAACTAACCTTCACTTGGTGCAAAATTCTATTGATGTTCATGTTTACCAAACCTATTTGTTGTCATTTGGAGCTGGAGGAGCTAAAAAGTCACTTGCTCATAGTGCCAAGGAAAAGGGAGCCAGAATGGTTGTTGCCAATCTCAATTATGGTATGGATTCTCTTCAACCATTGCATGAACTGAAACTTTTGGCCATAAGATGTTGACTCTACATCTAAATTTACCAACTCTTGTTGTTTTGTTTCTTTAGATGATACTTGTTCGCTGATGTAGTAAAGAACTTACAAGGTTATATATATATATATATATATATATATATATATATATATATATATATATATATATATATATATATATATATATATATATATATTTGTGTCTGTTGCAGCATGCTCTAAAGCATTACACACTAATGTTTGATGCAATTTACACCCATATAGATACCCGTCTCTTGGTTGAGTCAAAGGAGGCAGGAGCTATCCCTGTTAGTAGTGTGGGGTGCTCTCTCAACTGGTTACATAACCCAGTGGGCTGCTATGTATCCTCAGAAAATAGATGCTCAGTTCTATGCTCATTTTGTCAATGAAGTGAGAGCGTTGGCACCTCTTCTGGAGAAATTTAGATCAACAGTTGGAAAGAAGGCCTATATTGTGGTGTCTGGTGGTAGTTTTTGCCCATGTGAAGGCACTGCAGATGCACTCAAGTGGCCAAGGGCAGGTTGCTGTGAGAAAAGATTCAAGATCTTTGATTTAGCCATTGGTGCTACTGGGGGAATTTTAGATTTTGTGGTGCCCATCCTGCATGTTGTTTATCCTTATTGAGAAGTTATACATACCAACTTATTTGCTCCGAGAAGTTGATCATGGTCAATTGTATAGATTTTATCCTTCATCAGATTAATGAAAATTATTCATTTCATAATCTTTCATTTTAAACTTGCACGGTTCATGATATCTCCAGGATTTGTTATTCTCTTCTCTGAAACAATCTGATATTTTTGGAAGGCCATTGTGTTGTTGCTCTTTTTTCTTTTTTTCTCTTTTCTGGTGTTAAATTCTGCATCCCATGGTTATTGAGGATCAAAGTGTCAGGAAGTTCCTAGGTTTGTCTCTATATTGTACCTAATTCACATAATTTACAGAAATACAATTTGATCCTTATTTGGAGCAAAATTCATATTTAGGGCAAAATGCCATTCAAAGTCTATATTCCAGGCAAAAAATTATATCTGGGGGCAAAAATCTATATTCATAGCAAAAAATCATGATTTTAGATATAAATTCATAATTGGATCCATATTCGGGCAAAATACCATAATAAATTTGTTAGAACATGTAAAATGGTAGATGGATCGGGTCATACGATCCAAAATAATTTGACCCATTATTCTTGATTGTCCAAGTTGTTCGCACATTATCATCAAACAATGGACAATTGGAACATAGCATTTGAGTACGGTTCAAACAAACGTTGGACTTAGAACAGTTGTTACAGAACGAACAGAACCAATGCTCTGTTCCGTTCTTTTTGTTCATTTCGTTCAACCCTGGACAAGCCATCAAACATACCCTTAAGTAACGGGCTCGGGTTTGAAGAGCAGCCCATGACCCAGCCTAATGTGAAGTGGGCCGGATCTGGTCCTGCCCAAATCTATTTGTAAATATTAATAATTAACAAGTTTTCAACTTTTCATGCACCCAATTAATTATCTTTTTAGTTTTTATAAAATTAATCTAACTAATTAGGTAAATAGTAATAGTTACCAAGTAACTTATGTAATAGTTATTGTTATTAATTTTATATTATTATTATTTTTTATAAATAACTCAGGCCCATTGGGCCGGGCCGGTAGCCCACGGACTGGCCTAAGCCCGGCCCATGTATATAAAGGGTCGGGCGCCTGGTACCCAACGAGCCCAGGCTTAAAACCTTGGCCCAAACCCGACCCATGGTGGGCCGGATCCGCTTGGCTCATCGGGAAGCCCGGCCAGTTGCCCACCCCTACTCCAATCTGATTTGGATGACACCTAAAACCTGGTTTGGGAAACTGCTCCCCCTTCCCTTTTCAGTTATCATGAAGAGGGGAGCACCTTCCACCACCCCTTTCTCCTCCACGCCTTGTCCTTTTTTCTGTTGGCCATTTTCAGCCGGACACCATCTGGGCTGGTACCATGCTACCAGTTAGGCCAGTGGTCGGTAAAAAATGGTTGGAATCTTGACCCTTTCTTTTTGAAATTTTATGACCGTTTGGCCATTTTTTGGCCACCCACTTTCCGGAAAATGGCCAGGACAGTGTCAAGTTTCTTTTACCGGCCAGTGGGTGGCCGGAATAGCCGGAAAATGGCTGGCCACTTCTTTTCTTCTTTTTCTCTTTTTAGTATTTTGTTACTTTTGACCATTTTCCGGCTACCCATCTGCAGGAAAATGGCCGGGATGGTACTGGCCATGGTGTGAAAATGGCAAACTCTTTTTTTCTTTTTTTTGTTCTGTTTTTTTATTGTTTGGTGACCAAAAACCTACAAACCAGGTTTTTGGCCATCCAAACAGTTTAGTTAAACTGGTTTTTGGCAAACTTGGTTTTTAGCCAAAACAAGGTTTTGCCTGTCATCCAAACGGTACCTAAAAGAGGGTCTGGTTGGTTTATATTGGATATGAATTTATACGATCAAACTTACCTCCAATCTGAATTTAAAACTTAAAAGAGGATCTGTTTGCTTTTTAGATTTGATACCAATTTATCTTACCAAACTTAACTCCAATCTGAATTTAAAACTTAAAAGAGGGTTTGTTTGGTTTATATTGAACATGAATTCATATGATCAAACTTACCTCCAATTTGAATCTAAATAGTAAAAGAGGATCTGTTTGGTATTAGATTTGATATCAATTTATTTGACCAAACTTACCTTCAATCTGAATTTAAGGGGGTGTTTGAATCATGGGACAAACGCCCCGGATGCTCTGCACATCCCACGAGCCCTTTATAAAACATAAAGGACGAGGACAAAGCAGTCCCTGCCAATACCACTTTGTCCCCGCATATCAAACTCAACGGTGCCCGGGCAGGGACCAGTCTGTTCTTGCTCGGGTGCATCCAACGATTCAAACACTTTCTCAGGGTGCGACTGGCACATCCCTTGAGATACATCGCAGGGGAACAAAGCAATCCCTACTGGAACCACTTTCTCTGTGTATCAAACACTGGACATCGCGCGGGCAGAGACAATCTGTCCCTGCCCGGGTGTGTCCCATATATTGAACACCCCTTAAAGGAGGATCTGTTTGGTTTCAGATTGGGTATGAAATTGATCTCATCAACCTTAGATCCAGATCCATCGATTAATATCTTTTGTGGATTTGTATTCACGCATGGATCAAGATCCAACCCATTTAAAATTATCACATAGCCAACCATTTCTTGCCGTGGACCACGTAAGGCAGGGTGGCTGTGGGGCACCACCCATCAGTGCATATTGGCCTGTATCTATATGCTGCAAGCCTGAATCGGTTATTTTTTAATAAATGTAAAAATACAAAAAATGTTTTTTAAAATTATTTTAATGGTTTTAAACATTTTCCAAGATTGACAAATAATATTTTTTTATTATTTTTTGACCGATACAAAATGTTTCACTTGAGTATCGGTATCTGCCGATACAGCTGAATCGGCGGCCAAACGATTCAGGGCCTATACGGAAACTGACAACATCGTCATAAAAAAATGGATGCACACCCACACCCACACCCACACCAACAAATCTGGATCAGATCATGATCTAGTTTCCGATCTATCTCCCCGCAAAGTCATCTCCAGTATCGGATCAAAGGAAATCCGTCTTCGGGAGCTTTGTTTTCTCGGCAAAAGGGCGATCTGTTCTCCACAGCCAAAGAGGGAAACTGACCACTCCCTCTCAATGGAGAAGCTCACTATCTTCTGCTTTCTGATCCTTCTGTGTTTATTCTTCTTTGCATCCAATTCTCACGATTCCAACCGAAGCAATCATGATAACTATAGCGAGGAGGTCTCGGGATCGAACACCCGATCTCACAGACGCTTCAATGGAGCTCCCCCTGGTTGCAAAGATATGATCTCTAAGGAGGAGTGCCTGAAGAACTCCAAGTGTCGATGGTGTACGAGCGAGGACATCGACGATATGTGCTTCACTACAACAGAGGCGTTGAGACTTCCACAACAGATCTTTACTTGTGACTAAGTCTTTTGATGGTGTTTTAGGGGTACCCATTTCGCTCTATCTGTTTCTCTCTGCTCCTTTTTTCTTTACCTTGGCATGTGTTGATGGAAGAAGGGACTTTTGAATGGTGGGTTGGTGTTTTTAGGGGGTTTTGGGAATTGGGTGCTTGAGATTTCTTGTTTTGATGGAAGAAGGGAGTTTCGAATGGTGGGTTGGTGTTTTTAGGGGGTTGTGGGAATTGGATGATTGATATTTCTTGTTTTCCGGGTGTATTGGACCATGTAACATCTTTTTCCTAGTCTAAATGAGATATGGATGTTGATGCAAACATGAAAATATGATGTTTGGTTCCTTGAGTTATGTTGTCTTTCCTTTTTGGTTTGATTGATGTACATTGATGGGTTCATTTCAGATCAGTTGTTCAATTAGAAACATTCACAGGGTAATAGAAATCACCAAAGGGTGGCCACCTTAAGACAATTCACAAAACCAAGATCATCATGCCATTCTCCGCCAGCTTATTCCCACATTCTATAGCAATCTCATGAGTATTGCCTTTGCAGATTCATAAATACTTATGTTTGGTTGCATTTAAATGACATTTGGAATCTCATGCAAACGAGAGAATGAATCTCACTTACACAGCTAAGCAAACATGTGATTTGAAATCTCATGCAAATGAGATAATGAATCCTATTTGTACAGCTAACCAAACATGGGATTTGGGGTACGTTTGGTTTTGCTGGGGCCCATATGACTTCAAATCAAATTTGATTTGGAGTCATATGATTCGGAATCACATGAGGTCTTATATGACTCTGAATCTCACATAAATGATAAAACGACTCTCATTTGCAAAGTCAAATGAGAGTCCGTTTCTCGTAGCTCACTTTCTGATGTTTGGTTGCCTGTGCAAATGAGATTCACTTTCTCATTTGTATGAGAATTTGAATCTCATGAGATGTTACCAGGAATCACATGCAAATAAGAAACGGAATGTGATTTGAAATCACATTTGAAGTGAATCTCATGTGATTCCAAATCACATGGTGGAATATGTGATCTTAAATCATGTGACTTAAATCACATTTGATTCCATTTCATGTGATTCCAAATCACATGAGATGCAACCAAACATTTAGTTTCCTTGTTTCCATCTCCCGTATTACCTAACAACTCTGCAAGTGAAATAAGGGTATCCAACAAACCTTCTAATCGGGCATTTTGTTATGGGTGAATGATATGTGACCCCTCCTAAGGTTGTACCTGTTCTCAAGGTTGAAAGCTCCTGGTGCCTAAGTAACATTGACTATCTCGACATTCTTCTTACCCTTCTCTGGTGATGGGGAAGTCACGGCCTAAAGAGTTCTGTCTTAGGCTTCATAGGTCTGATGGGTTCTTCTCATCTCAATTTTAACTGAAACTTGTATCTTGGAAATCGTTCTTTTCAGATGAACAAATTGTATCAATTGGAGTTGTTGGTTGCACTGTTGAACATATAGAAAAAAGGAATCACCATGCCAAGATGCAAATCACTAGCTTTGTTTCCTTTTACATCCATCTTACCAATGCCTTCCATCATCTTTGGTTATAAAATTTGTTATGCTTACACGATGCACTATATATTGTTCATCTTGCCAAGGGATAGCAAATACCATGTGATTTTTTTGGTCATAAGACAAATGTGTGGCATCTATGAATTGATGAACCTACACAAAGTCTGATAGAGGAATCATGAAGATCCTCAAACAACCAATTTCAAGGCAAATACAAAATGTCTGCTGGTGCTAAAAAAATTAATAGCTGAAAGATAAAATTGATGTGCCTTCATGAAGACTACTACTACTACTACTACTACTGCTACTGCTACTGCTACTCTTTTCTTTTTCTTTTTTTGTTGAGGAAATGCAGCCAAGCCTCTTCTAGAACTTTAAATTAGCAGCTAAAATCATGGAGTGGATATAAACAACATGCTTACTCTTATAGAGGCTTTCCTTTTTTACCCCTTCCATTGATTTGGCTTTTGATGTCAAGCCTTATCAACCGTGAAAATTTCTCCTTTGAACATTTGAAATATTAGTAAAGATGAATGAGGCCTGTCAAGAACTAGGGCACAATTTTCCTATAGTTCAAAGCATCCACATAAATAATACTGACCATTTCAAGGAGTTGGTCTCTCAAAACTTTCTGATACGTAATCTCTAATCCAGCTGGACCTTCTGTTTTCTATATTTATGCTAATCGACTAGCAACTTATGCATATTAATTACATATAAAGACATTACCACTGGGGATCTTCTATTGAAAACATTTATATAGCAACTCTTACCATAATCAATGATATCAACTACCTAACATTTGACCTGTTCTTTGGTCATGACACCACCACTCAATTGTAGAAGTTTGCTGATGTGCAGAATCCCTGATATTTTACATGCATACCTTATCACAGATCCACATTATTTTCCATTCCAGTGACAGATGCTGCTCAACATGAAAAGTCCCACCTGTCTCCACATAGTGCTCTATTCTGTTGGAGCTCTATATCTCTACTCTTTCAGGACTATATCGGGTTTCACATTTGAAATTAGAGGATTATTTCATAGAGATGTTGTGTTCATTACTTCATTAATATTACTATTTACAGGAGCAAGGACATTTACGGTTCTCCCTGTAAATTCCAATATATATACATACATGTGTGTGTGCGTTTGCTCACACTGATTTTAAGCTGATCAAAATTGTGCAATGGGAGCTTTGATTATTAACTAATTGATCTCCTCTTGTTCGTATGTGATAACTGGACAACTTTTCTCTTCCAAATTTAAATGCCTTCTAATTCTTCTAACATTTCCAGAATAGCAGCTGAAATGTTACTTTTCATGCCTACTTATTCTTGGTTATTACGGACTTTATGATATTACACAGAACTATGACACCTCATCAAACTCCACGGACTAACTGGTTCAAAACAGGCTGACAAATTCTCTAGCGGATGGTGAGAAACAGTGAGATTGCATCTGGGATCGTAATGCAAATTTATGAACACTCAATGTGAAGTCTCTTTCATGGGATAGAGCTTAAAAATATTGAAGGCCATTATAAGCCAAACACAATAAAAACTTTTCCTATTAGAAAGTCGTCAAACTAAAGCACATTCCATTGGTAGGTCACTGGAAGAAAAGGTAAAAATCAACCATCAAGAACAATGATTCGAAATTTGAGAATATTCTTGTCAATTTTTTTTAAGATAGCAGGGCGGAAAACCACAAATTCTCTGTTTGATAAGGATACAATAGTTATCTATTTGTCTTTATGATTTTATATATCTGCCTAAATTTTTAAATTTTATATATGCTCATACATTTTTGAGATTTTCTCAAAAAACATTGTTTTTTAATTTATTTTACAAGATTTTCCCTTGCTAAGAAAATTTCAATGCCCAGGTTTGTGACATTTTTTTTGTTTTAAATTATTGTGGAGAAACCACCGCTATGATTTGGACATCCCATTACAGGCCTAGAGCTGTCACATTGACTGCAGACCGGATTAGTGGCTGCAGTGTAAAACTCCGAGTACTCCTCCCTGTCCACCAGGTAGTTTCCCATTCGCTTAGGTCTTGCCGCAAAGAATGCACACCCCAGGTATCGATTTCTGGACCTCCTTCAACTTGAAAGCCTTAAGCCGACCAACCTAGCCATATGTACAGAATCCTTGTGGCTTATTTGTAACATTGCTTAATTCTCATGATGAGTCTCTAAAGGGCAAGATTCAACCTCGGTAGAAATATTGCGTGGGAGTCTATTAATTGTAGATGTGTACAGATCAACAACAACAAAATTATCCAAGGAGTGAGATATAAGAAAGAATCCTCAATCTCTTTATTATTTTCGTCACAACAAAATGAATGGAACGTATAATTGGTACAAATGACCCCTGTTTCCTGTAACTTTTGTATCATTGAAATAAAATGAATAAATGAATCAGAAGTGCTAGAATAGACAATGATAAGGTAGAAAGGAGCGCCGAATCAACTAGTTCTTGTAGGAACACTCTGCAGGAAGGCCCTGAGGGAAGCGCTTTGCATCGTTGCAGTAGTTGTAGATCATGTACCTCCTCTGCAACAAGCGTGTCATCTTCCTAGTCCAGTCGTCCATTTGGGGGAGTTTTGGGCCTTGTTGGTTGCCATTTGAGGAAGAAGTTGAGATGGGTGTGGATGGGTGTGTGCCACATAGGGGTGATTTAGAAGATGAAGGGCAAGGGATGGTCCTGAAGTTTGTGTAGGAGGCGATGAAGGGGGCATTGGTCCAGTTGGTCTTCACACGACCCCCTTGTGTGGCCCAACCATCTGCATTCCATATGCTTGCATACACCCTCATTGGTTGGCTTGTGGGGAATGGAATACCGAGGGACTGCTGATTGGTGAAGACTCTGATGGGCCTCCTATCTACATAAATTCTGAAAAACAGATACAAGATGGATGATTAGTAAGAGTTCAATAAGGCAAGATAAGAAAAAGATGAGGTGAAGAGGGATTGGAGTATTTACATGATGTACTGTGGGTTCCATAGGATGGAGTAGGTGTGGTATGCAGCCGTGGGGTCGAACCAGAGGTAGAACTGCATCTCTCTGTTCCCTTTGCCTTGAGCATAGATGTTGGTGTGCAGAACATAAGGTTGGCCAGTCTCGTTTCCAAGGAACTCCAGGTCTATCTCATCATGAGCGGAGCCTTGTGATGACATCTGCTCATTAATACCAAGAACAGCAATGAGCAAAAACATACAAAAATTAGGCACGTTTATCTTGTATTGTTTAGAGAAAGATATAATTGTGTGTATACCGATAACTGGGAGATCTTTTTCAGAGAAGTAATAATTTTTTGAAACATAAAATTCAGTGAGCATAGGAAGAGTTAAGTACAGGAACGTTCAAGGCAGGGTGACGAGAGGCCAAGATGCAAATCAATAAGAATGCAGAATACAAACAGAAAAAACAGAGGGCATTAAATGGGAAATTGTTAGCAACTTACATAGAAGGTAGTAACAGTGCCTGCAGAGTCACCGGCGGGCAACTTGATCTGCAAGTCGATTCGAGCAAACAAAAACTCCTGTTTTGATTGGAAACCAGATGCTGTATAACGTGAACCATCAGACGAGAGAGAGAGAGAGAGAGAGACGAAAGTAATTCAACATTACCACTCATGAAGATCAACAAAATGTTGAACCCATGAACTGAACAAGAACAAAAGCCAAAACAAATAAAGAAAGCACAAGAGAAAAGAACACCAGAGAGAGAGAGAGAGAGAGAGAGAGAGAGAGAGAGAGAGAGAGAGAGATTATACTTGGGGTATCACTTTTTAAGTACCTGAGAATTGATCCAGTCTAAGATCAACCACATTGTCCCCATTTCTTATGGTGGGTTTGCCTCCAGTGATATCGATATTCTGTAAGAACGTTGCAGCAGTGGAAGAGATGGTGGTGAAGGCTACCAACGCCACAATAAAGGTTAGGCAATGCTGTGAAGATGCCATTGGTGTTGCCAACGAAATGAAAGGAAAAAGAAAACTGAATCTTTTGACTGGGGAGGAGTACTGAAAGAAGCAAGGGGTTATAGTTGTGATCTTGGGGGAGGGAGGGGCTCTCCATATTTATAGGTCCCCAAGATTAGCTAGTTATGGTAGTGGAAAGAGAGAGGAAGGAGCGTGCTTGTGTTAGTGTATTGTATATGAGTTGGCTAACACCTGGAAACACTCACCAGGCTGCTTTTCTTTACTTTCTGTTTACAGCACCATGCTTCCATTCTTTGAATTTCTTTTCCAGTGTTGACCTCTCTCTCTCTCTCTACAGTCAAATCGTGTAGGCTTAGACGCGTAGAGCCCTCCTGTTTTTTATTTTAAAGAAAGTAGAGCCCTATTTTAAAGTTGCAAACTCAAGTTGTCTAATTGGACTATGTCGATAAAAAATTCCAAACGTTTTCAAATTTTTTATTTTTTAAGCTTTTCGGATTATTTAAATATAATGATTATTTTTGTTATACATAAATAAGAATTTGATGTTCAATTTAAAACAAAAACTAAGAAATGATTTGAATCTGTTCATATTATTCTATTGATTTTTTCAAAATTAAGGTTTAAGAAAAGCTAATCATGAAAATAAAGATT
Organism: Nuphar pumila; assembly: GCF_984573655.1. Lineage (NCBI taxonomy): Eukaryota > Viridiplantae > Streptophyta > Magnoliopsida > Nymphaeales > Nymphaeaceae > Nuphar > Nuphar pumila. The sequence continues at coordinate 131,747,097 of NC_143251.1, forward strand.
AAGGTTGATTGAATCAATTAATTATGATTTTTTTATTTATCACAATTTGCTGAATAGTTAATCAATTGAGATTGCATATATGTCATCAATTTTATCGTTTAAAATTTATTCTGAAATTTATAATTTTACGTCTAACTCTTTTTTAATGTTCAAATATGATAATTTTTATTTCGATCAATCATGATCTTTTTTGCTTTGCCGATTAATCATAATTTGCTGAAGAATTCAAATGGTGAGGTCGTCCAATTTTTTTGCCCATGACACTTCACAAGGAATTGGTGAGGACGAGTTTGGCTACTATGGAGAAGACAGTTTGATAACAAATGCATTTGTGCTTTTTTTTATAGAAATGAAAGTTTTATTGCAATAGCGTCAATAGGTAACATTTAAAAGTGGTGTTAATATGAGTCAGATAGATTTTTTCCTACTTAGAAAGAGAGATAGGGGTTGTTGCATCGATTGTAAGGTTATACCGGGAGAAAGTGTAGCTACACAACATAGAGTCTTAATTTTAGATCTTAGAATTAGACAATATCGCAAAAGAGATAGACATATGATAGATCCTAGAATTAAGTGGTGGGCACTGAAAGAAGCTAAACAAGGAATGTTTGTAGAGCGGGTAGTTAAGGAAGTTGATTGGTGTCTCGAAGAGGATTCAGAATCTATGTGGAATAAGATAGCGGGTGGCATGAGAAAGGTGGCTAAGGAGGTATTGGGTGAGTCTAAAGGCGGTGCATCGCTAGGTAAGGATACATCGTGGTGGAACGAGGATGTCAAATTAGCTATTAAGGTTAAAAGAGAGTGTTATAGAAATCTAAGTAAAAATCGTGATAATGAGAATTTGGAGAAGTATATGATAGCAAAGAAGGAAGCTAAAAAAATAGTTCGGAATGCGAGGGATAAGGTATATAAGGAGGTTTATGACAAGTTGGATACCAAAGAGGGTGAGAAGGATATTTATAGGCTTGCAAAGATGAGAGATAGGAAATCGAGGGATCTGGGTATGGTTAGATGTATCAAAGATGAAACGCAAAGGGTTTTAGTCAAAGATGAGGAGATTAAGGAGAGATGGAAAGATTATTTTGATAAGCTATTTAATGAAAGTCATGCTCAGGATCTTGGAGACTTTTCAATTCATTTTCATGAGATGAATCGTGACTTCATGCGCAAGATTCAAAAGAAAGAAATTGCAGAGGCTTTGAAGAAAATGAAATCAAGAAGGGCAGCTGGCCCAGATGGTATACCTATCGAGGCTTGGAAATGCTTGGGAGAGAGGTTTAGAATGGTTGACAAATCTTTTTAACAAGATTTGGCGGACAAATAAGATGCCTAATGAGTGGAGGAAGAGTACTTTGGTGCCTCTATATAAGAATAAGGGTGATATACAAGATTGCACAAACTATAGTGGTATAAAACTCATGAGTCATACTATGAAACTTTGGGAGAGGGTGATTGAGTCTAGGTTGAGGAAGATTGTCATGATATCGAAGAATCAATTTGGTTTTATGCCTGGAAGATCAACTATGGAAGCTATACATCTTCTTAGACAACTTATTTAGAGAAATAGAGAGAGGAACAAAGATTTGCATATGATTTTTATTGATTTGGAGAAGGCTTACGATAGAGTATCTAGGGACGTTCTCTGGTGGACAATGATGAAGAAAGGTGTTTCTCTCAAGTACATTAGTATAATTAAAGATATGTATGAAGGAGTAGTAACCAATGTCTGCACTTGTGGAGGGGTGACAACCAATTTTCCTATAACGGTTGGGTTACATCAAAGATCTGCTTTAGGCCCTTTCCTATTTGCTATAGTGATGGATGAGCTTACGAGATCAATTCAAGAAAATGTGCCGTGGTGTATGTTGTTTGATGTTGATATTGTTTTGATTGATGAGTCTAGAGCTGAGGTTAATGCTAAGTTAGAATTATGGAGACAGACATTGGAAGTAAGAGGTTTTAAGTTGAGTAAGAGTAAGACAGAATACATGGAATGTCGTTTTAGTAAGCAACGAAGTAGTGATGGGAGTGTAGTGAAGCTTGGTGAGCACGAAATATCGGTGGATGATTCTTTCAAATATTTGGGATCTATCATTCAAAAGTATGGAGATGTAAATCATAGGATAAAGGTTGGGTGGATGAAATGGAAGAGTGCAACTGGAGTGTTGTGCGATCGTAGAATGCCATTGCGGTTGAAGGAAAAGTTTTATAGGACGACTATTAGGCCCGCTTTACTATATAGTACGGAATGTTGGGCTGCCAAGAGACATCATATTCAAAAAATGAGTGTAGCTGAGATGCGTATGCTGAGATGGATGTGTGGAAATACAATAAAAGATAAGATTCGAAACGAGGAGATACGTAAGAAGGTAGGCGTTGCACCCATTGAAAATAAGATGAGAGAGAATCGTTTACGATGGTTTGGACATATTCGACGAAGGCCTAATGATGCTCCAGTTAGAAGGATGGAGAAATGGGAAAATATATTAGTTAAAAGAGGTCGGGGTAGGCCTAGGAAGACATGGATGGAGGTGATAAGAAAGGATATGAATGCTTTGAACCTCACCGAGGACATGGCATTGGATATAAATGAATGGAGGAGAAGGATTCATGTGGAAGACCCATAATGATTTTCTTTGTTGGTTCATATCGCCGACCCCAATTGTTTTGGGATGAAGGCGTAGTTGTTGTTGTAGCGTCAATAGGTAACAGAAAGAGTGATAAGGAATCAGTCGCAAGTGAAACACTACCGCCAAAAAGAAAAATGCAAGCAATATCAGACGAAAGGGAGGTACGATACAGAAAAAGAACGGCCTGTGCGTGCAGATCAAGCGCAACACAGAAACCTTAAGTCTAAAGCATAGCCCTCTTCCTTCCAATCTAGTCGAGCGCCTTCCTCGGCCATTTCTGTCTAGCTCTCCATAAGAGATTTCCCATCTCACCCGTTCATGAATCATGTTAGGATCAGAAATAACCTGACAGAATCTGAGATCGATGATTTCTTTCATTCCAAATGAGATACCAAGCTGAGTACACCTACACCTTCCAAACATACTTCTATTTTCTGCCACGACCCATCGAGTTGAAGTACACCTACATACTTCCAAACATCCCTAGGGAAGTTGAAGTGGTTCTAACACAGATTAAAATCCTCCCATGCTAAGTAGAGCAAATTTCTAAAGAATGTACATTCCCAAAATAGATGGAAAATAGATTCATCCTCCTTTCTGTAAAGAATATGCATGCTAGCCAAGTGAACCCCATGTACCTTGAGTCTTGAGTCGGTGTTGACTCTACCATGCCATGAGGGAAGCCCGTAAAGGTAGACCATTCCTCCATAATGCCTTCCTAAGAAGCCAAGGTGCAGCTTGTTCGGACAAGAACGTGTATAGGGAGCTTGTGCTGACAATATCATTGCTAGAGAGTGTCCATAAGACTGCATCCTCCTTGTCAAACGACAACGTATAATTAACTTGAGTGGTAGGGGCTGTCCATTGAGCAAATACCAATTTCGATGGGCTTCTATAAAGAGTCGGGACATGGACAAAATTTTTGCAGCCCGAGCATACTTCCTTCTAGAGGCTTCATAAAGGCATGAAAATACATCTCTAAGTTGTCCATGTTGCCACCAAGTGTCTTGCCCAAAGAAGGTAGAGTTGTAGTTTCCGATCTCAACTCAAACACTTAGACAAAAAATCTTGGAGGGCTGCGATCCACCCTTTCCAAATACCCAAGACCTTTTTTCAGGCTTGATTTTCGAACCAATTTAGAGGGTCATCCATGTAGGGCATACTTCTTAGTAAAAATAATGGCGAGCTTGCCCTCTTTCGTACAAATCACCCATAACCATTTTGCCCAAAGGGCTATGTTGAACTTGTGCAATCAATGAATCCTGAAGCCGCCAAGATGAGTTGGCTTAGAAAACAATCGCCAACTCACCAAGGAGTTAAACGAGTCATCCGATTTACCTGACCAAAGGAATCTTTGGACTAATCAAATGAATCTCTTTTTCACCTTGCGTGGAATCTTAAAAAATTGCGTGCAGTGTAGGAGCATGAAGGTGAAATTAGACCTAATCAAATAAATGTGTCCGGCCTTAGAGAGCAAGGGGGGTGACATAATTTTGTATTTTTTTGGTGACCCTATCTTCTAGGTGTGATCAATGAAGCTCTCTAGAGATACCAAAATGAAGTGAAAGGCCAAGGTATTTCATGGGCAAGGACCCCACTTCACAATCGAAGATAGAGGAAGTCATACTTTGCACTTCGCCGAGCAGGTCATTCATGCACAAGCTAGAAATATGAGCGAAACTTTGTAAGAGAATCCAAAGAACCCAAAAGTTGTGTTCTGAAGCTTCTCCAAATACCAAGAGATCATCAACAAAAAGAATGTGGGAAACATATACACTTTTTGAGACCTTGCAACCCATGAGTATACCGTTTGCCTCCGCCGAAAAGATCATAACCGAGAGGACCTCCAATGCCAAAGTAAATAGTAGAGGCGAGTGTAGGTCTCCTTGGCGCAACCCTCTCCTCGGTTTGAAGAGATCACCACTTTCTTCATTGATAGACACCCTAATGGATGAGGCATTAAGTAAACCCTTAATCCATGAGTGCCATTTTCCATTCAATCCCAATATATCCATACACTTTAAAAGAAAGTGTTAATCCAAGGAATCAAAAGCCTTTTCTATATCAATTTTCAAAATGAAAAGTTTCTTACCTGATGATTTAATTGAGTACAAAGCTTCGTGAGCAATAATGCAATGATCATGCAACCTTCTTTGGAAAATGAAAGCACTTTGAGCATCCGAAGTGAGAGATCCCACACACTCTTGAGCCTTGAAGCGATCACTTTAGATATAATATTGAAAACCAAGCTCACCAATGAAATTGGCCTAAAACCGTTCAATTGAATCCGCTTGTGGGTCTTTAGGAATGAAAATAAGTAGTGATTTGCCCAATGAATGTGAAAGCTTCGCATTAGACTGAAATTCTGCCATCATTTAGAGAAGGTCCCCCCTTAATAAAATCTCAAGATTCCTTAAAGAATTCAATACAAAATCCATTTAGACACGGGGTTTTCTACTGGGCAAACTCCAAACCGCAATTTTAATTTCTATCACCAAGAAAGGCCCAATAATGCCACTAAGAACAGCATCATTTAATTTTGTAAAATGCATACTTGACATGTCATACGAATTGTATGGGGAAGAACCTGCAAACCTTGAAATGAAACTCCTCCAATGTCCATTGATAGGATATGGTTGGTTCTCTTTCTATTTGATGCATATATGAAAAAATTTAGTGTTGCGCTCCTTCGACTTAAGCGAATGAGCCTTGGCCCGTTGTTTCCATCTAATGCACTCCCATGCCCACCACTCACTTATGTCATGAACTAGTTTTTCTCTTTTCAACTTGATGGTGGCGGCCCTTTCTACATCTACCACTTCCTCTTCCATGTGTTGCAACAAGTTTAAATTAGATTCTCATTCATTAATGGCTCAAACTTTGCTGGACAATGGTGCTTGTTCCAATCAATTAGCTTTGCTCTCATAAAACTCAATTTATAGTGGATTCTCAATGCAGCTCACTCCTCCAAAGAAAGAGCTTCAACCTACCATGCCCGAATTAAGTCCATAATGTTTGGCTCTAGAAGCCACCAAAGCTCCATAAGAAAAGATCTTGAAGTGCAAGTGATTTGTGCTTTGTTGAAGTTAGGTGAAGATGTTGAATCAGGTGAAAATGTTGCTATCTCTCTACTATGCATGTAGTCATATTCTCAATCCCAACCACTAAATCTATGTTCGAATGATATTTTCAAAATGCCAAAATAAAATCTTCAAGATACAACTTACCTTGAAAATAATTTGTTTTATTACGATATTAACATGATAAAAAAAAATTTGTTGATGTTTATATTTTAAAATTTTATTTTTATCTAGAATTATACTGAAGTTTTCCTGAAATTTTCTTAAAAATAAAAAAATTTATAATTTATTGCGAGTTTTTTCTTGCCAAGGTTTATTGCAAGATTTTAATTTATTGTAGGGTTTTTACCCCAACAGGCCACCCATATGGTCTTAGGTTATGGATAGAGAGATCTCCACATAACTCAAGTTTAAATCTTTGTATAGGCTCTCCCTTCTACAAAGTTAGAGGCTCTCTGTGTAAGGGATACAAAGGATCACTGAAGTGCGGGACTATGTGACACAAGCCAATCACATGACAGCATTTTAAGTGGGGTCTGCATTGACCTGTGTCACTTAAGCAAGCCCTAGATATCTGTTTGGGGGTAAAGGGTAGGGGTGTCCCAACCCATACCAAACCCTATAGGGTACTGTGATAAATAAGAAGACCTGGGTCTGGACCCGAAGGTCCAATTAATACATGGATCTGGGTTTAATTTGTGAAATTTTATACCAGACCCAGACCCAGACCCAACCCGAGTTTCGATTAAGACCCACAAATTTTCAACGTAAAAACAGCATGAAATATTATTTTACCGGGTATGGCCCAAGTCTGATTCATGTAGTTCTTATCAGGTCCGGACATGGTTTCTCTTATAGTGGATCCAATTAAAATGAGGTCGGCCAGGTCTGCTTCCACCTGGGTCTGAACCAAACCCGACCCATTGACACCCCTAGTAGAGGGCATGTGCAGTGACTATAGGTACAACAGGCTAAGACCAGCGCCACATGGCTTCTGGTCCCCTGATGCAGGTTCTCCATGTAATCAACAAAGAAAAAAATGAAAAAGATGGCAAAATTGAACAGAACCATCCTGGTATGCTGTAAAACACAAAACACAGAATATCGCTACAGACTAAGAAAATCGCTACATGTGCAGCGATTTTCGGCGTAAAACACAAACAGAGAATATTGCTACAGAGGCAGCTATTTTATCTGTAAAACACAAACACAGAAAATCCCTACATGTGCAGAGATTTTCTGTGTTTTGTGTGGCCCGAGTACTTTATCTGTAAAGTACTCGGGCCCGATCATGGGACAAACTCAAGCGTTTCCCTTTCACCCACCCTCACCTCAGTTTATTCATGGGCGTCCTGCTTCTCATATTTGCACCTCAGTTTGCTTTCTCACGTAAATGAGAAGGCAACCCTCACTTGTAAAGGCAAATGAGAATCCTTTTTTGCCACTCACTTTCTGATGTTTGTTTAGCCAGTGCCAATGAAGTTCATTCTCTAATCAGCATGGGAGTCCAAATCCCATGAGACTCAACCAAACATGACTTCATGGATGAGATGCTCCCTTGCCTACTTTCCTCACCAGCCAGAACTGACCTATAGGGAATTAATTGATGCAATGGGGTGATGCAGATCAACGCCAAGTACCAGACATTTGCTTAATGGCTCCTGGAGAAACTGCTTTGCAACCTTATATTAACCTGCAAACTGTTCCATTGCCTCTTGGCAAATGCAACACCACCTTAACCAACGGGGGGCTCCACTTGTTTGGTAGGAGCTGTTAGTGCATGTCACCCTGTGTTGGGACGTTGCAAGTTCAAAACCCAATGCTACGTTGTATATAACTGGTAGGGGCCTGCCTAACCCCACCATAAAAAAAATGCAACACCACCTTAACCTATCCCATTGCTATCAACACAAGCTGCTCAACGGACTCTCTCTCTCTCATACATCATATGTGGAATAGTGGCAAATATTGCTATATTTTGTCAGCCATTTTAGATGGCCAAGATATTGCAATTTTTCACTTTAAAGGGTTGTGATATTCTAATTACGCTCTTATTAGTTATATCCCAGATAAAAAATGGCAATTTATCTCTCTTACATATTTTTTGTTTTTATTTTATTTTTACACCTACTTTTTAATTCATAAACATACTCATTTTGTAATATTTTGCCAAAAAATATGGAATTTATAATTTCTTAAAAGATATAAATTAATAGTTGTTTTTTTTAAAGCTATTAATTAATAGTTGTTTAATTGTCATTTTATTAGAATTTTCTATTACTCCTATAAAGCCATCTAATATTGTTTGACAATAAGTTCTTGAGCCCAATGAACGGATAATCATCAACCATAATAATTAAATGGTTCAGTTGGCATGATAAAATAATTAAGTGTTTCACAAAATGTGAACTAGATTTAAGGTGTATTTGCATCACTTTCGTGGAAAGGAACATGCACCCGCACCTTCCATGGCCTATTGGGATCGAATTTGGATTTGCTTAATTAGAATAATTTTGAATCTCAATTGAATTCAAATTAGTACATTATGTTGAATCCATCGTGATATCAAATTCAAACTCGATCTGTAATAAAAACTTACTTTTCAGTTTTTAATCAATCCAGTATTACTGTATTACCAATCAACCCTATTTAATTGGATCTCAACTGGATTCAGCCTTAGATTTGGATATATACCAAAAACTTGGGCTAAAATTCAGACCATCCATATCCAGCCTATATCTTATCGGCTTGGACCCCTAATTTTAATGCATTGTAAAAAAAAAATCCGTGGGTCATCATCATGTACACAATGCCCTAGTGATTCCCAGTAAAGAAAATTGCAGATCCTGACACCACCCATGAGGGCAATATTTTCAAAAGATCACAATCTTACCATGATATCTTCAAAAGTCGATAAATTATACAAAAACTCGATATTTTCAGAAATATTATCATTGAAAAATATAATGCTTCATTCATGCAATAGAAGTGTGATAGAAACCCTTTAGATTTTCTAAAACATCTTTACATCTCTCTGCATTTCTTGAGATTTCTTAAAAAACATTTTTTTTTATGTATCCCAAGATTGTCCCAGCAGGAACTTTTCGAGAATCAAATACATCACATTGGTTCAGAGCCTATTGAAATTGCACATTTTTAAAACTACAAGGTCCATGCTCCAACAGAATCTCACATAATATATTGGGCTTACACCATGTAAATTCCATTGATCAATCACTTTTTATGAACATAAAGCAAACAAGAGGAAGCGTCTGATTGAGCTTCTGCTGATTTATGTTGTCAATTGGTTCTGAGACGGCGACATTTTTTTTTAGCTTTTGAACATTTCAATTACACAAAGCTTAATCGAAGATTCATAGTAGCTTTTGAAAATTCTAATACAATAGCAAGGTTCTTTTCATAGTAGCTCCTATCAGTCATCAGCAATTAATCGGAGCCACCAAATGAGTAAATCATGATTAATAAGTAACAAAACCGGTTAACCTTGGCAAGGGAATCCTTCAACAGATTGTGAATGATCAAAAAACTGAATTCCTATTGTTTCCTTTTTATATCATTAGTTTTAATGTGCAGTTCAAATCTTCTCTTAAGCGTGGTGTTTGTTTCATGCTACGGATGGGAATGCCCTTTCCCACCCCTAATAATTAAAAAGAAAACCAACATTAATATACAGACAAGTTTCTACTCAAATGAAGCATGAGAATTAAGAAAATCAAAATTAAAAGCAAAGAGGAGTTTTTGACTGAAAAACAAGTTGAACATGAAGTGGTATTTCCAAAAACACAGGGGTCTCACTGATCTTGAACTGGGAAGGGGAAAAATGCAGAGGTGAAAAGTCAGAGAAATACTTCTAGACAAACTCCCAAGACACACGAGCACAAAACAAACTACTAGCTGGTAAAAAAGTTCCCGATTCTCATTTCAACAATGGCAGGTAATGTAACTTTGTTGTCTTCCAGTATTCATCTACCATAACAAAAACCATAAACAAAATATCCATTGCCTCTTAATCATTTGGATAGCATCCTTGTCAGATCTCCACAAAGACCATGTCATCCATGTATGATAACTGTATAGTTCTTGGATGCAGAAGAAAAAACACAACAAAAATCCAAAGGTTTAGCTATTTAGTGGGCATCTTAATCATCTGGATACCATCTTTAACAGATTTCCACATGTAAGATTAAGAATAGGATGTTGCAGATGGACCTCACAGCATGCCATTTAAATTGTCGAAAAATAGGCATGCTATAACAGTTAAAATTTTAGCCATCCTTACTAAAGCAGCAGTTCTCAAACTGAATCTTATGCATGAATAGCTTTTCCCCACTTGAATCCATGGCACTTAAATAACCTGCTTCTAAGAGTCAATTCCTTAAAGGCCCATGTACCAGCTCCACATGTCATATCTACAAGTGCTCTAAAGAGATGGCACCTCCAAAATAAATGGATAGATGTTTTCTCAGCAGCCTTAGACATAACAGAAAATGCAAAAGCTTCTCTTCCTGAAGTTCTCATGAGTCGATATACATTCCAAACACCAACCATGAGAAAGATATAGAACACTGACTGGGAGCAATCCTTGTCACAAGAAGAGCGCAGCAGGAGTTGATGCCTAAATTCCCTTCAGCATTTCATTTCCAGATGATTTGGTCTTCATCCTCCAACAGTCAAGGGTTACTCAGGATTCACTGAGGTTCTCATCCAACCATTGTATGATTCTCAAGTTACCAAAGTTCCAACCTGCTACAGCAAAAATTTAATTGGGGGAATGTAGTCTTACTCATAGTGGGAAGTTCTTGTCCCCTAAAAGATTTCCTTCTCCTAACTTATCAGGATTAATGTTGAGGGCATCATTCCCAAATCCTGTAGCAAGAATGCCCACACATGCTTACTCTTAAACATTACTTAAATCTGACCATACAGATGTGTTTGGCACAGTCGATTTATTAAGAAACGATAGTAAAATCTTAGACCGTCGATTTTTAAACCTTATAAAAACCTACCTGTGTATCGGAATTGGATAATTCAAGAGTCGATTCCTATAAAATCAATCACATAGAACACATCTGTATGTATTTAATAAAAACATGAAAAATCCTTCAAAAGCACGGTTAGAACAGCGGTTAGCTAGAAAAGTGGTTAGCACCCAAATAGTGTAGCTTATGAAGAAATCATTATGCAACCTATAGGTGATAGGTTCATGTAGAATTCCACTAATCAATACATACTCTGCCATATTATTGTTTTTGTATTCCAAATTTCCACAATGAGTTTTTGTAAGGTAAGATGTTGATATGGCATTAAAACTTCAACATTGTACATGCAAATATTTACCAATCTAGATCATGGGATATGTGATCAATCAATGAGAAATTAATGTCTAAGGAATCCTAAAACAGAAACCTTGGAGGAAATAGTTCAAGCTCTACTTGGTCAGACATGCATGACAGCTGCTAAAATATATAATTGAATTTATGTCTCTACAACTTATCAAAATTAATCAGGTTTGTGATCAACCTAACAGGTAAACAATTCGTGTTCAAGACTAACTACCAAATATTTGCATTAATGCCACACATCTATGAAACTTCCTGATGACATATTTGCAATGCAAGGCTTCCTCACAATAATTGCACCTAAGTATTACATGGTTGGTCATATAATCTGAAAACATGTAAAAATCAGTCTCTAAACTTCAAATCCATCAATATATAATGCACCAATGAATTCCAGCAGCATCTGACAGAATAAAAAAATATGACTCCTCAGTATTGGTGGTCTAAGAAACTGAGGAAAGACCATTACATAATGTTGTGTCTGAAGATCCAAAGCTCATCCTTTGCATGCATAGAACAAATCCATGCAATCGGAACCAGACTAGCACCATAACTACCACTAATAACAGAACCAACATGCCACCATCATCACCATAATTATTATCATAAGTGTACATCACATAATGGCAAAACAATCAACTATAAAAATAAAATAAAAATACAATGAAGCAAAGAGATATATCATAATCAAATTAAACATCTGATGTGCAATAGATAAGCCACCAACAATTCATCTTACCACCAAGTATCTGAAAATATAAGAGTATACCTCAGAGTTTCTCAACAAAAAGGGGGGAAGTCAATCAACCAAAATTACTCAAAACTATTAAATGTCTTAGACTCTCAACATCGAAAATTGTATTCCAATATTAATACGTCCATCAAGGGCGGCCGGGATTTGCAGGTGCACCAGGACCACCAGGACGGGGAGCTTGCCCAGGCTTTCCAAGATCATCCTAAAGAAATAAAATGAAGAACAAAATCAGCAAACAATCAAAAGCTAGACCCGGACCCAAAAAAAAATGTTTGGGAAAAAGGCGCACCCTTCTCCTGAATCGCTGTGGGGGCTCCCTGTTGCGCCTAGCAGTGCGCGATCGCACACGAACCACATGCGAGTGGATCGCACAGGAAACACAGTACTGCATCTTTGCATACAGCTTGGGCAGAGTATATCCTAGCAGAAAATTATGTGTGATTCAGTTTAACGATTTAAAAAGAAATTACAGTAAAGTGGGCGTTTATTATGCACCCACTTATCCAACAAAGGGGAATAAGTTAGGATACTGCATTTTAAAGCAACACAGCAATTTCCCGATTTATCCCACTTTTATGAATAAATGGGTGGTAACAATCGCCTAGTAACTATCAAATAACAGACTCCATATATAAAAGGAGCAAAGCGGAGTCTTCTGCCACAATTCTACAATCGATCTAACGTACAGACTGAAGAAAATCTCTTGATTGCTTAATAACAAAAAGGGGGGAATAATAGGATTACCATCATAGACGCAGGCTTCCTGCACATCCCTAACAGCGGCTTGCTCTACGATGTTCCGAACCAGAAACCTCTTGATTGCCTTGTCCTAATCACGCAATAACCATACCAATTTCAGACCAAAATTAGAACCAAAAAACACAAAACAAAGGACGAAAGCACACCCAAAAAGAGAGAGAGAGAGAGAGAGAGACCTTGGGGCAGCACTTGCCGCAGTTGGAGCAGCGGATGAAGTTAACGTGGCCCCTTCCGTGCTTGTTGCGACCGCCATTCCTCCTCTTGAAAGTCTGCAACCAGAAATATCCCAAGAAATATTAAAGGAGACATAAGAGGGAATAGGGCCAAAAGGAAGACGAGAGAGGCGAGATCTCACCATGGTTTCACAGAGAGAGAGAGAGAGGCCGAGAGATGTTAAAAGAATGCTAGGGTTGCTACTTTCTTTTTTATATAGGGGTGTCAACGGGTCCGGTTTGGTTCCGACCCAGGTAAAACAAAACCCATACCTGATTTGAGAAGATGGTACCGGATCCGGACTTGGGTCTAAATCGAACTCACCGTAAGAGAAACCACACCAGGTAAAATAATATATTTTTTTTATCCTGTTTTCATTGAAATTTTGCCGATCTCAGTGGGAACTCAAGTCGGGTATGGTATGAAATTTTACAAACCATACCTGGCTCCATATATTAATTGGACTCTTCCGGTCCAACCTAAATTCTAATGGAACCTTCTTGTTTATCACCAAACCCTGAACCTATAGGGTGTCGTAACCCGAGCCATTGATACTCATACTTTTATAAAGAGAGAGAGACTCGGCCCAGTCATGTAAAATTTATATTTTATATAAAATATATATGTAATATATTATTAAAATATTATTCTAATATATTTATTATATAATTTTAATAATACATATAATTATTTATATATAATATATAATTTATACATTATATTTTTTATAACATAAGCAATTATATATAATATATATCACATACATGTATAAATCGGCCAAATGGTGACAAAACTTAGTTGACTTGGTAGAGTTATATAAAATTTAAATTCATTCACTAGGTTGACACTAAGTGACGCAGTCAAACCTTAAATAGTAAATCTAGTGGTAAATATTAAAGTAAACACAAGAAAACATACGAAAAACATTCACATTAACAACAAAACACAAAATACGGATAAGGTGATTAAATGCTCGTATCTAAAAAAATGAAAAAAGTTTATAATAAAATAAAATAATATTGTTTATAAGAAACTCACCTTTCAACCTAACAGAAGAAGTCGATGCGAATGATACCACAACTTCATTAGAATGCAATAAAAAAATTTCACGAGAATCACTCGAAAGGGAGAGGAAAAATGTTGAGGGTTCTAGAGAGAAAAGATTTAAGTTTTTTTCAGAGATAAAAAAAATAAAAAAATGACTTTATATATGATTAAGCAAGAATGCGAAAATATGAAAATTTATATGCCAAAAAAATTGTGCAGACCATCATATATTTGCGGTTTTCCTTAAGCATTAGTTATTAAAGAAGGTTCGCACAATATCTCATGAATTTCGTATTATAGAAGCTAATTTAATACGGTATTTACAAAGTTACGCGGTTTGAGTAATAAGAGGTTCACATGGTATCTCACAAATTTTGTACTATATAAGCAAATTTAGTATAATATTTGCGAAGTTACGAGGTTTCAGTAATATGAGGTTTACATTGTATCTTGTGAATTTCATATTATATATATGAATTTAATCTGATATTTGTTATGTTATGAGGTTTCAATAACAAGAGTTTTGCACATCTCACAAATTCTGTATTATATAAGTGAACTTAATATTTGTGAAGTTACGAGGTTTCAGTATTAGGAGGTTCACATTGTATCTCACGAATTTTGTATTATATATATGAATTTAGTCTGGTATTTGTGAAGTTATGAGGTTTTAGTAACAAGAGGTTCACATGGTATCTCTCGAATTTCGTATTGTATAAGCAAATTTTAGTATGATATTTGCGAAGTTATGAGGTTTCAATAACATGAGGTTCACATTGTATCTCATGATTTTCATAATATATATGTGAATTTAATCTGTTATTTACAAAGTTACGAGGTTTCATTTGAACCGGAGGTTCACAAATTTGGTTATGTGAACTTCATGAGGTTTGCAAAAAATAAAATAAAATAGAATATACTTTTTAGTGAGAGTTTGTAATACTAGTAGAGTTTATTAATATATCGTGTGAACCTTAAGAAGTTCGCTCGTGCGAAGGGTAAAAAAGTCTTAAAGAAGTTGGATATTTGTGAATTTAAATATAAGCCGATTTTAAAAATTATGAAGCATTTTGAAAAACATGTTATTTTTGTCGTACATTATGGTTATTTATGTTTTGTTAATGAAAAATGATATTTGAATGGGCACGAGACACACTCAAGGGTGTTCGGGGTGCTTGAAATTTTGATGATGGTTGCACTTTTCATAAAGGAAATTGTTCCTATAAAGAATCAAGTTGTGAAAGGGGTAACTTGACATGAAAGTGTACTGGACGATGTGTTCATAAATCTTTGGTGAAGGACTCACACTAATGAGGAACTTGGTGGAGGGCCCTGAGGCAAGAGGTTTCTTCGGCTATTGCTCGTGTTGAGGGTAGCACAAAGTAGTTTCTTCAATTGTTGTCTCTTAGGGCAAATCAGAGACACCCTAAAGAGCGGCGTGCAAACATATTTCACATTGAGAATCATTGTCAAGTGAAAATTGACAGAACCTGAAAGTGACTGAAACAAGTGAATGGTCGATAAGGGCTTGTAGGGAAAGTCGATGAAAAAAAAAAACCCAGTTGCGACAATCAGTGTGGACTCACAAATGTTGAGTGTTGGTAGAGTCGGGGCTAAGAGGTGTCCAAAGTTGAAAAGATGTGGCCATACCCAAAGCGTGCGTATAAGAGAGGACTCAATAAGGTTGAGGGTCAGCAGCAATCTTTTCTCAGTTGTGAAGTACCCACAGGTTTCTTGGATACAACTTGAGTGGCGCAACGTTATTGCAGGATTTGGTCAAAAGGGCAACTGATTCTGCAAGAGTATTGTGGCATCATGCATGCATAGGGCGGTGTGCGAAAACGTGACCTTGGCTAAGTCACTGCACATGAGATGTTGCATACAGCTGAACATTTAATGCAAATGAGGTAATGCGCAATGCCAATGGGGTGATGTATGAGGCCTAAATCTATTAGGCTGACTAGCAATTCATTTGCAATGGTTGCATGAGGGACTTTTTTTTTTTTTTTTTGGGTGTGTTCTAGACCTCCCGGATGCAAGAGCAAATCCATGATCGTGCCCAATACTTAACAAAGAAATCGGCACAAAAAAATCACAGAATGCAACGGAAAAAATAGCTCACTGTTTTCACAGAGCGATTTTCCGTGTTTTCTGTGGCCCGAATGCTTTGTTAAGCGCTCGACCCGAGTACAGATTCTGCTCACCCTGGATGCTGGCTTAACTGATCAAGATGGAGTAGCTCGTAGTCTTTGTTTCACGGCTTGTTTTCCATGAAAAGGATTCCTAGAGCACATGCCGTGTAGATCAGGATGGCACAACAACTGAGTCATGTGTCATGTCAAAACACGGACCAAGACGTTCCATACCATATCAACAAAGCACCCATCGTGCCAAGAAGCGTCATCATTCGTGATTCGTACTAGAGGGATTATATCTGTTACAGTCAGACTGTACACTACTCCAGTAGCAAGCCACGGTCTTGCGAGCTTCCATCAGATCAATCTCACCGAGCACACATATTCGGCATGATCCTTTGTTAGGGATGACAGTCACCAACACAATGGATTCAGTGTTTCTATCTTGAAAGTGTCTTTCTCAATCACAGAATTTTGGTGAGAGAGAGAGCAATTGGTTTATGACCATAATGACAAAATAAAAGATGCCACATTCTCAGCAGAAATTGAATAATTTTTTTCACATCAGCTAAAAATAAATAAACAAAATTTAGGACATAACGCAAAAAAATAGAAGTAAAGAATATATAAATCGAAATTGTACATGCAAAACCCACTATAAGCTATCAAAGTCCAGTTTGTATGATAGAGCTCGATTACAGCTGGTGGCACTGAATCATCAACAAAAGGACCCCTTGTCACTAGACTTTTCACCGGATATACGCGCTCTTAGGGCATCCTTGTCACCAATATGTAAGCAAATGACAAAATTATTCCATTGTATGATGCTTCACTGCTGCATAAACACGTAAAAAGCCACCCAATTCAATGAAGTTACAAAAGATGCAATGCTGATAAAAACCCAGCTACTGTGAAGTATTCAACTCAATGATATGCCTACTCATCAAAGCCCATTGTCTTTCTAACATCCTCAAAAATATTGTTGTAAAAAACGAATCCCCAAAAATATATCATAATTTTTTTAGCTAGGGCCAACCTTCCCTAGGAAAAATAATTAATGCTCAAAATTTGTTAATCGCTTCAAATCTGTAATTATGCAAAAGGATGGTTGGTACAAGAACAACTTCTGTTTGGGCTAACCTGTTGCAAACAAATTGTACATATGTGAAGTCCATTTTTCAATACTTAATGAGCATATTGGGATCTGTTCGTGTACCAGCCATCCTTTTGTGACTAGGCTTAGGTTTAAGATTCACTCAATATATAAAACATACAAGCTTCAGCCAAGCTTCATTGCCCCACCTTACCCAAAAGTTCCTCACACCAAGTGCAAAAACCAAATCAAGGAATGATCAACACAGTAAATGTTACCAAAGAAACAAAACTTATCCCTGGGTTGCCGGTTCCTAACCCTAAATGCTAGGTTGGCACGAGTGCCAACTATCTTCTTGGATGCTTACGCCTTGCACAACTAGTGTGATCTTTACAATATTTTCAGTCCTGCGTTTGGAAGAAGAATGACTTTTTCACAGATTAATAGTGTGTAATAAAAAGGTGAGAAAGTATGGCTCTGGTACCACCAAAGCATTTAATTTGAATGTCATTCAATAGAAGATGGTACCCCTCCATCCTTTGCATAGATAGAGATGTATCTTTTAGAGTTTAAACACCACAGCCTCAAAGTTAGAAGAGCAAGGACGACATATCAGAGTATAACCTCTCTCTCTCTCTCCAAATATTTTCTCAAAATTTCCTTCTATTCTGATCGTTCCATAATATATAACAATATATATTATATTGTCAGAGTAATATATAATACCAAAATAACCTTTTGATATTGAATACATCGCATCACATGCCATATAGTAATAGACATTGCAATACATTGTATATTTATCATAAGGATTATAAAACACAATTGGTACACAGTTATACAATAACCACTCTCAAAATTATTGATACACAAGATTATCCAATAATCACTCTAAAAATCGGTATACATTTATATCAAATATTGACTCTGCATATTTATGGTTTTGTCTAAATTATATATACATGTGCATGTATGTGCATATGCCAAGGCACCCACCCACTTACGTTAGGTGCCTAGTCAGCTGCCCTTTTTACCTAAATAACGATGAACAATGAACCTATCAAAGCCTGACCAACAACAGCAGCATCTGTAGGCAAGGTAGGTGTAGAACAAAGCCTCAAAAGGACAACATTCAACAAAACACCATTATTGGAAGCAAAAACTAAAAGTTATTTATGGTTCTCCAGCTAAAGCCCCTCCTGTATGTCAATCAGTCCAGTAAGGTATCCCAATCACTGTATCTCCTACAGGTTTTCCCCTTGTGTGTCAACTCAATACACAGAACCAACTCGAGAATGCAGGCAATAAAATGAAATAACACAAACATAGATTTCAAAATAACATCTTCACTGTGTGCGTTATCCAGTTACCACTGTGGTGATGCATCAAGAAGGCCCCGTCCTCTTTTTGAATGATCAAACAACTGATGACACCACAACAACTGGACTTTGTGGCTGAAAACTCCAGAAAAAGTGATCCAGTGTAGCTCCACGCACACAGCATGCTCATGACCACCAAGGTTAAAGTTTCAGTTGCCTAATCGAAGCAGCAAAGACAGGAGTAATCATTTTCACAAACAATTTCTCAAGACATTATGCTCGAAGAAAACTAAAAAAAAAAAGCCTGGTTTGTTCAGGTCTCATAGTCCATATTCAAATGAATGAAAGTGCATTACACCTTCAGCCATTACCAAATCTGATGGATCGACTATCCATATTATAGGGTTCGAAGGCAAAACCTATGCACAATGTACTGCAGAAGGGTAAAAAGCAGAAAAACATAGGAAGGCAATGAAGATACCAAACCAATCTACTCTTAACAGAATCTCAAAAGGAAAACAGCCAAAATAAAATAAAGAACTCCCAGCAAGGCACTCGCAGTGTCTGAATGTCAAGAGAATCTATCTGCAGCATTACCACATACATTGTCAGTATAAGAATGATAAAAGGTGCCACAAAATCGCAAAGCAAGTTTACAGTTACTTGTAGAAGAGTGTTAAAAAGCTAAATACTTGCAAGTTGTAACTAAAATAATGGAATCCTGTATGGGATTTCCACAAAAGTAGATTGAGATCCAAGGTTGAACAAGTTTTCATTTCTTTCTGCCACCACGCTCCCTCAAAGCAAGGGTAAGCACCTCTCCAGGTACAATGTTGTAGTAAGCAAGAGAGAGATTGTCCTTGAGGAAACCAGCCTTTCCACTGAGTTTCTGTTTATTTGCAGGCAGTTGAATCTCTCCTGCAATCTTCTCTTTCAGGCTTCCAACAGTTTCAGACAGAGATAGCAGGGTGATCTCCAGAAGCTGCCCTTTGAGATTCCCTTCATCAACACTTGGCACAGACACAGAGATACGGGCAGACCCCTGCATGGATAACAAAAAGATAAAAACATCCAAGAGTGGTTAGTCGAGCATTATATACAAGAACCTTCGGTTAACTCACCACCTAGACCATCAAAATATGCAGACTACCAACCCAGGTTAACACTTTTACCCACATCTCATGCAGAAACTAACCCTTACGACAGAATGATTAAGAAGATACACACTCTTCAAAGATGGGTCATGAGATGGTTGTGCATTATGCATGCGTTATGAAAGTTCTTGTGCAATAATAAGTTTTAAAATAACATATCAAACCTATCGGAAAGTGAAAAAAGGTTACTTACTGGGTGTTGCGCCAGGAACTGGTCCTCTGGAATCAATGAGACATCATCCATCTTCTGCCTCTTTGGCTCTGGCTCATCCGGCAGCGGTGGTGGTGCCTCTTCCGGCGGTGGTGGTGGAGGCATTCCTTGAGGAAGAGGAGGAGGTGGAATCGCAGGCATTGAAGGCAGTGGGACAGGCATGGGCATGTATGGTCTTGGAACACCCAATGGTGTAAACTGGGAACCTGGTGGAGGTGGTATGCTGATGCTAGGAGTTACAGAAGCAGGCAGAGGAGGTGGTGGTGGGCGGTTCAGCATCATAGGTTGCGAACCAGAGGACAAGTGGATGGGAGGAGGTGGCGGCCTAATAGTAGAGATCATCGGAATAACATGAGGTCTAGGTAGAGGCGGAGGCATGATGAGCCCTGAACCTGGAGGAGCAGAGTACTGAACCGCATGTGGAGGACGAGGGATGTTAAGAGCAAGCCCAGGAGGAGGAGGGAGTGGGCGGACTGACGGCACTCCAGGCTTTGGAGGAGGAGCAGGGCCAGGTAATGTTCTCCCATCATTAGCATTAGGATCTGAGTTTTCATCTGCCACAAGGTTCTGAGACATAGCTTGGTTTGCAGTCCGTCCGATGCTTCCAGTATGGCCATCCCATATAACCTGTTTTGGCTGTTCCTCTTTTTTCTTCTCAATCTCGGCCTTGACAGCATTTGAAACCTCCTCCTCTGTGGTCCCAAAAATATCAGGTCGAGTACGTGCAAGACCAACAATGTTTCTTGAGATCTCATCGTCCTGTGCAAGTGTTGTCTCTCTAATCTTGGCCATCATCCTTTCCTTTTGCTCCTTGTATTTGGGATCAATCAGAGAAATACGCATATGCTCTGCCATCTCCTCGATCGGTATCAGTTCCTTAGTGATCGGGGAAACAACATACCTTGTCGGGTCTCTTTCAGCTGCTATTCTTTCCTCAGGTCTTTTCCAGTTCTTTACAATTCTCATGGGTGGCTCCTGTTCATCAAGGTTCCGAGTCTTGTTCTGCTTCTCATCATCATTTTCTCCGATACTTGCTACCCTCATACTCTCCTCAACAAGCTGAATCTCTTCTTCATCCATTTCCATCTCTACCTCTTTCCCAGGCTCAACAACCTCTTCCATTTCTTCTTCTTCAAGTGCAGACATCTTGCTTCTCCTAATAACCTCCTCTATTGTCATTGGTTGAGGCAACTCATCGTCCTCATCATCTGCAAATTCAATAGTTTCTACCACAACAAAGTCATGCCAATCAATCATGGCCATAGTCATCCTCTCCTGCTCAATTTCATCTTCTGCCTTCTGCCTCGCCTGAGCCTGCGAGTGTTCCCACTCAAGCCGGTGCAAGCACCTCTCAAGGACGGTGGTCATATCAGCAACGCTCTTCCTGAGCTTGTCAGTCAGTCCCTTCGGAGGCATTAGAACCTTTGAATAGGAGTCCGTCAACGCCGTGAAAAACGTAAACATGCTGTGGGTAGGCTTCAAAAAGTGGAATTGAGGATTGTTGATCTCTCTACTGGTCAAGCCAGTCAAGAACGGCTTCCCATTCCTAGCAACAAACTGAGCTGTAAGCTTGATGATATCCAACTCCTCGGCTGTGATTCCTTCAGGGAGCCTAACAGTGTACTGTTCAGCCTCTGGTGGCTCAAGAACCTTACGTACAGGAAGGAACTGAGAATTCTCAGACTTAGCAGACTCATCGCCAGCTTGAGTGGCGACAGCTGAATCAGGCTTAGAATCTGCCCGAGTCCCAGCCTGCGAGTTAGATTCAGCAGGAACTGACTGTTGTTGGTTCCGAAATTCCGTCAACTTATGCTGATAATAGGCATGATAAGGGTCGGAAGGGTTCAGAAAATTGAACTTGGCATTGTTTTTCTCGTTCACCAGAATCCTCTTCTCAAATTCTGGCCCATTTTTTGCAACAAAAGTTGCAGTTTTGTCGACAATATTACGAATATCTGGTGGGGGGTGAATAATCCCGATTGTTTTTGTGTGGGTTGCTACAGAAACAGGCGCAGCATTTGCAGGTTTCTGATCCTGAGGTTGTGCGGTTTCGTCCTTTGGGGTTTCCTCTACAACTTGCGCCGCAGGAAGAGGGCCAAGATTTCCATCAGAAGGTGGTGCCGGAAGTGCCAATATTTCTGCTAATCCAGGCATATTGGCAACCAGATAACCAAAAAACAAATAAAAACAAGAAACGGACGGCCAACAGCTAAAAAAACAGAGGGCTAACACGTATAATATATCAAAATTTTCTTAAAAGTCCCACTTGTTACAGAGATATTGACAATAACGCAATGAATGAAGGATGGCAGTTCAGATGCTTGATCCCTGAAAAAAAAAAGGTCAAAATGAAAAAGATAAGTACCCCGAAAAAGCATAGCCCTGAACACGCAACAGAGGTTTCAACTAGCAGAAAAAATCCCAAAATCAATTCACAATTGCACCATACTTACGATTTCACTAACATGAAAAAGAAAACCAAAGGAAAGAACAACCAGTTAAAATTCCACAAGAAAACCCTAAAGCCAGTCGCTGACTTCATCGATTTTAGGGTTTTCTTGCGTGCACCTCCTCCAACTTATCCACTAATGAACCGATTTTAGGGTTTGAATGCATTCGACCCTGAAGTTCTACCAAAAACTCACTACCTTTGGAAAAACACCAAATCGTCCCGTGCCCCTCTTTCGGTACGTAACACCCAATTTCTCTCACCACACACACACACACACACACACACACACAGATTTCTCCTCTATTCTACAGTTAAGAGATTTCTCCTATATTTCTAAAGAGAGAAAGCCGACATTTCACCCCAATTTCTGCAGAGGAAGCCGAGATTTCTCCTTCATTTCTAGAGAGAGAAAGTCGAGATTTCTCCCCCATTTCTAGAGAGAGAAGCGAGATCGCACCACGGCCGAGAGAGAGAGAGAGAGAGAGAGAGAGAGAGAGAGAGAGACCTCTTCTTCTCGTAGGAAACCCTAGACGAGCTGCAGCAGGGAAGGGAAGAAACGTCGAACAATCGCCCCTCAGGTGAAGCCGGAGGGCCCGCCTTCTATTCGGCTCCGCTCCTTTCACCCACCCTCACCTCAGTTTATATTCATGGGCTTCCTGCTCATATTTGCACCTCAGTTTGCTTTCTCACATAAATGAGAAAGCAACCCTCGTTTGGTAAAGGCAAACGAGAATCCTTTCTTCTTTAAATCGTTCAAGTGAATTAATTCATTCAAGGGAGAATCAGCCAATTCTACAGATTTTAGCGAAAAATCAGTTTGATGTTTGAAGGGGGCCGAATCGATACTTGGACCATGTTGGTAAAGGGCCGATTCGGTTTGTATTCCCCAATTCAGGCCGATACGTATCGACTTTTTGGGTATAGATAAATATCATAAACTAGAATTGGTGAATTTTTAATTTAAAAATTTTTCATATTGAAAAACAGTAGATCTGAATTGAAACTCAAGTGATGACTATATGAAATTTCATAAATATAATCAAATCCACATAATTTTGGAAAACATTTTTATTTTATTTGGAGGAACCCTTGCCTAGAAACAGGCCACTTAATGGGCTCTTCGCCTATATGCCAGGTAAACCCCAAGTGGGGTCACCGACAGTGGCGGAGCCAGAAGTTTTTCGTTGGGTGGGCAGACTTCGGGTGGTGATGATCGACCTCTATCGGTGGCGCAATGGCTCGAAGCCTCCATGGTGGTGAAGATCATAGATCGAGATCGAAAGCCTGTTTCGGTAGTTGAGCCACCTCCTTCTCGGTGGTGATCCAGCAGCAAGCCGAAGGTCTTCCAACTGAGGTGCCTCCTCAGCTCCCTCTCGGAGGGGACGGTCCTCGCCACAGCATGAGGCGGAGCAACTCCCTCGGCTGGCTCCATCCCATGTCCACCGTCTCCTGCGTCTGGGTGCCATATGGTACTTTGTATCGCAGGGAGGCTTGATCTCCACTCCTGCACCACCCTGTTCTGATCTTCTTCGACAAGCATTCACAAGGAAAGAATGCAACCACCAAATCGTGCAGAATGAAGAAGAAGACCCGAGTCGTATAATATTTCAACTCGGTTTTTAATTCTGGGGTGGGCGACCGCCCACCCATGCCCACCCCTGGCTTGGCCACTGGTCACCGACACCCAAGCCCCTTAAGGAACTCTACCAGTTAAAGGTACCCACACACACCCTGTGAGAGTCGAACCTGACAAAGACATCAGCACTTTTTTCTCAGTCCTGCTGCCACTAGAGTGATCGGAGCCTGTGTATTAATCAAACATATTTCAATATGCATGTTGGATCAGATTTAGCATTCAGGTCATACCTAGGGCTAGGGGTGTCAACTGGTCGGGTTTACCTTGTCCTGACCCGAACCAAACCTTATAGGGTTCAGGTATGATTATAAATAAGATGACTCGATTAGGACCCAGGTCCAGACCCGAAAGTCCGATTAATACATGGATGAAGTATAATTTGTGAAATTTTATACCAGACCCGAACCTAACTCGAGTTTTGATTAAGACCTGCAATTTTTCAATGTTAAAATGCTAAAAAAATATGATTTTACTGAGTATGATCTGGGTCTGGTTCATGTAGTTTTTATTGAGTCCGAGTATTGTTTTTTCTTATAGTGGGACTCAATTAGACTAGAGTTCGGACTTGATGCCATACCCAAAAATAGAGTTCAAGTCCGGTTCAATCTGAGTCGGAACCAACCCTGACCCATTGACACCCCTAAGATTCATATCCACCTATTGATGAGCAGGATCACAACCATGATATACTTGAACATTTGGTCAGATAAGAAAAGTGATTCGGCATCCTCACCATTCACAATTTGAATAAAGACAGTAGGGCCTTTTTGGTAGGATGATTTAATGGATGTTGAAGATGTCAAATCACATCACCTGCTTTCAACATTTTTTAGATCATATGATCAATTTTGTCATAAATCGGCTGGATAACGCATAGGGGTGCAAATGTTGCGGATTTAGGTTAAATATCCAAATAAATCTGAATCCATTTAATCGGATTATGTAGCCAAAGTTGGATCAGATTAATAATTGGGCCCAAACTCAGTATCAAGTTTGATCCAAATCTGACTAAAATTTGAACCAAATGTGTAAATGTTGGTTTTCAACTAAGTCGGACCTAAGTCCGGTTTTAACTGATCCCCATCCGACTGAATCCAAATAGGGATATGCTGATGTAAAATTTGAATAAGTTGGACTCTGTAATGCCTAGATCCAAACCAAGTCCGTCCGGTTTTACATCCCAAACAATATCAACCAAGGGGTGTCAACAAGTAGGGTTTAGTTCGAACCAGGTGAGACCAAACCCATGTCTGATTTGAGATGCTGGCATTAGGTTCGGAGCCGGGTCCAATCAAACCTACCATAAGAGTAAGTAACAATACTCGATTCCAACATGATATGCTTGCCCAGTTCTATGACCAGACCCAACAACTTATGTTCTGAATATGACCCAGTTTTTTTTTATATGATTAATCATATCCATCCAATTATGTGGGTCGCAAGACCGCCTCCTGTTTGCTAAGAGTATGTTTGATGGCTCTTCCCGTGCGTCACACTGGACGAAAAAGACGTCGAAAACCCGATAGTTAACAAAGTGTAATTTTCGATCCACCTCCCTGTCACAAAATGAACAGCAACAGGAACAGGAACAGGAACAGGAACAGGAACAAAGGGGACGAAAAAAATTGAGCAAGGGTTTTCGGAACCAAAGGAAGTTGCAGGTCTACGTTCGAGAAGGGAAGACCAAGAGGTTAGGCTTCGCCCTCCCCCCCCCCCTCCCCTTTACTTGCTTCTCTATGCAAATTCTTCATCTTCGATTGTATCTCTCTGTTGCGTTGCGTTGGTTCCTCGTTTTCCCCTTTCAATTTTTTTTTTGTTATTTCTTTTGCGGATTCTGATCTTCCGATATCGTTCTTTCAAGTTCTCTGTTTGATGAGATCACGAGAATCGATTTCCTTGCCTTTTTTTATGATGGAAAATCTTGATGAGGACGATACCAACTGTTTTTGGCTTTCGGTTTGGCTTAGCTCTGTTACCTGCTGGAAAAGTTTGTTTTCTTTGGATTAGGATGTGGAAGTAAGGGTTATTTGTATGTGTGACCGATGAAAATAGAAAAAGAGAACGTTAGATTCAGAATTTCTGGGTTGGGCATATGCATCTTGTCGTTCTGGATTAATGGATTTCCTTTCCTCTCTTCTTCATCATCTTTTCTTTTTTTTTATTTTTTTTTTAGAAATTGGGATGAGTATGACATTTGAGAACATGTTTGGAAGGAAACCTGCCTCAAAAATTCGGGTTTGTTTACTATGTTTGTTTTCGTAATATTTGTTGAGTTAGGAGAAAGAATATTCAGATTTTCTTCTCTGTTTTCTTTTTCATTTGCTTTGCGTGCAGGGTGATGAGAACATACAATCAAACCTACGAACTGCGTTTTCAGCTTTTCTTGTCTTTTTTCCATTTCTTTTAGTTCTCAGAATTTCATATCATATTTGATTGTCAACTTTATGTGGATGCTATGAGAGCTTTTGTTTTCTTTTCATTTTATTTTTGTATCTCTTAATTACTGATGTGTGTACTGTGTACAAATCTATAACTGTGTATTTTGTGGATAAACTTTCCATTATCTACTTTTTAAATCATAGACTGCAGTGATGTGCATCTAATTGTTGTCGATGAAAATTGGCTGCCCATGTTTTGAACCTAAGGTGAATGTTGTAGTAGGGACCTAAATCGATCAATGTGTGGATTCTTTGGGAAGAAATTTCAGAAATAGTGATTTCAGTATTTGTTAATCAAGTTGTTGGATTGATCTTTGTGTGGCTAAGACTTCTTGCAATATGACAGCAAGAGCAGGTGGAATCAAAGTGATGAGATCCTATTCAAGTGTTTATGTTGGTGCATGAATCAGTTTAGAATGTATATTTGTCTTTGACAAGAACAGATTTACATGATTAAGTTAGACTCAACTAGTAACATATTTCTTGGGGGAATATGAAAAAGCAAAAAAGAAAAGCTTTTCTGGTTAGTCTATCTTAAGTTGTTTCTTCTTATTATATACAACAACAACAACTACTCCTTCATCCCAAAACAATTGGGGTCAGCGATATGAACCAAAAAAGAAAATCATTCTGGGTCTTCCACATGAATCCTTCTCCTCCAATCATTTCTATCCAATGCCATGTCCTCGGTGAGGTTCAAAGCATTCATATCCTTTCCTATCACCTCCATCAACGTCTTCCTAGGCCTACCCCGACCTCTTTTAACTAATATATTTTCCCATTTCTCCATTCTTCTAACTGGAGCATCATTAGGCCTTCGCCGAATATGTCCAAACCACCGTAAACAATTCTCTCTCATCTTATTTTCAATGGGTGCAACGCCTACCTTCTTACGTATCTTCTCGTTCTGAATCTTATCTTTTATTGTATTTCCACACATCCATCTCAGCATACGCATCTCAGCTACACTCATTTTTTGAATATGATGTTTCTTGGCAGCCCAACATTCCGTACCATATAGTAAAGCGGGCCTAATAGTCGTCCTATAAAACTTTCCCTTCAACCGCAATGCCATTCTACGATCGCACAACACTCCAGTTGCGCTTTTCCATTTCATCCACCCAACCTTTATCCTATGATTTACATCTCCATCAATTTCTCCATACTTTTGAATGATAGATCCCAAATATTTGAAACAATCATCCACCGATATTTCTTGCTCACCAAGCTTCACTACACTCCCATCACTACTTCGTTGCTTACTAAACCGACATTCCATGTATTCTGTCTTACTTTTACTGAACTTAAAACCTCTTGCTTCTAATGTCTGTCTCCATAATTCTAACTTAGCATTAACCCCAGCTCTAGACTCGTCAATCAAAACAATATCATCAGCAAACAACATACACCACGACACATTTTCTTGAATTGATCTCGTAAGCTCATCCATCACTATAGCAAATAGGAAAGGGCTTAGAGCAGATCCTTGATGTAACCCAACCGTTATAGGAAAATTGGTTGTCACCCCTCCACAAGTGCGAACATTGGTTACTACTCCTTCATACATATCCTTAATTATACTAATATACTTGAGAGAAACACCTTTCTTCATCATTGTCCACCAGAGAGCGTCCCTAGGTACTCTATCGTATGCCTTCTCCAAATCAATAAAAACCATATGCAAATCTTTGTTCCTCTCTCTATTTCTCTCAATAAGTTGTCTAAGAAGATGTATAGCTTCCATAGTTGATCTTCCAGGCATAAAACCAAATTAATTCTCCGATATCATGACAACCTTCCTCAACCTAGACTCAATCACCCTCTCCCAAAGTTTCATAGTATGACTCATGAGTTTTATACCACGATAGTTTGTGCAATCTTGTATATCACCCTTATTCTTATATAGAGGCACCCAAGTATTCTTCCTCCACTCATTAGGCATCTTATTTGTCCGCCAAATCTTGTTAAAAAGATTTGTCAACCATTCTAAACTTTTCTCTCCCAAGCATTTTCAAGCCTCGATAGGTATACCATCTGGGCCAACTGCCCTTCTTGATTTCATTTTCTTCAAAGCCTTTGCAATTTCTTTTTTTTGAATCTTGCGCATGAAGTCACGATTCATCTCATGAAAAGGAATGGAGAAGTCTCCAAGATCTTGAGCATGACTTTCATTAAATAGCTTATCAAAATAATCTTTTCATCTCTCCTTAATCTCCTCATCTTTGACTAAAACCCTTTGTGTTTCATCTTTGATACATCTAACCATACCCAGATCCCTCGATTTCCTATCTCTCATCTTTGCAAGCCTATAAATATCCTTCTCGGCCTCTTTGGTATCCAGCTTGTCATAAATCTTCTTATATACCTTATTCCTCGCGTTCCGAACTACTTTTTTAGCTTCCTTCTTTGCTATCATATACTTCTCCAAATTCTCATTATCACGACTCTTACTTAGATTTCTATAACACTCTCTTTTAACCTTAATAGCTAATTTGACATCCTCGTTCCACCACGATGTATCCTTACCTAGCGGTGCACCGCCTTTAGACTCACCCAATACCTCCTTAGCCACCTTTCTCATGCCACCCGCTATCTTATTCCACATTGATTCTGAATCTTCCTCGAGACACCAATCAGCTTCCTTAACTACCTGCTCTACAAACATTTCTTGTTTAGCTCCTTTCAGTGCCCACCACTTAATTCTATGATCTATCCTATGTCTATTCCTTTTGCGGTATTGTCTGATTCTAAGATCTAAAATTAAGACTCTGTGTTGTGTAGCTACACTTTCTCCCGGTATAACCTTACAATCGATGCAACAACCCCTATCTCTCTTTCTAAGTAAAAAAAAATATATCTGACTCGTATTAACCCCACTTTTAAATGTTACTAGGTGAGACTCCCTCTTCCTAAACCAAGTGTTTGCTAAGATCATATCATAGGACAAACAGAAATCTAAAATCCTTTCTCCACTTTCGTTTCTTTCTCCTATACCATAGCCTTCATGAATACTCTCAAATTCATCCCTACTAATGCCTACATTCCCATTAAGGTCACCGCCAATGAAAAGCCTTTCTCCATAAGATATCCCTTGTACTACTCCATCTAAATCTTCTCAAAATTGACGCTTAATGGAATCATCTAAACCTACTTGAGGTGCATAAACACTAATAATATTAATAATATTAATAATATCCGAACCTAATACTAATTTAATGAGTAAAATCCTATCACCCTTCCCACGGACCTCAACTACATTATCTATAAACTCATGACTCATAACAATCCCTACTCCATTTTTATTCCTATTTATTCCTTTATACCAAATTTTATATCCCCAAGGTTCTATCACTTTTGCTTTCTCACCTACCCATTTGGTCTCCTGTAGACATAAAATATCAATCTTTCTCCTTCACATAACATCTACCAACTTACCAGTTAAAGATCCTATGTTCCAAGTGGCTAACCTAATTTTATGGTCTGGGACTAACTTCTTTACCCCCACCCGTCCAACAAAGTGAGAGAACCCTTGCCTATTTGACACCACACCCAGGCGCCGGTGTGACGCGTCGCTTCCGGGCGACGACCTAGCAACCCTTGCCCATTTATCACTGCCTCTGGGCCTATAGAGTACATCACATTGCTCAGTAGGGAACGCCCTAACGAAATTCTCATATTGGTTCATATTCATAGGGTATGACTAAGTTTTTATGCTGGCTATCACAGGCCTACCGCAACCCTCCTCCTTTATCCGGGCTTGGGACCGACAGAAATAGTTATACACAGGCGGAGTTTTTCTTATTATTATATATTTATTGGAAATATTTTCAATCTATTTCATATGGACAAATCAAACTATTTGCTGCCGTCATGGCTGGGCTAGAAGATTTAGGTCTCTTGATTGGCTTGGAACACTCCTAGACTGCAAATGTTTGAATTTTACTTGATAAAAATGGAATAAAATGTTTATTTTCCCTAGAAAAAAGTCAGCTAGATTAGGTAAGGGTTTCAAATATTGTTACATGTATCACTGATGTTTTGAGGAAAAAAATGTAAAGTTTCAAAAGGGCATTAATAAAAAATGCGCATAAATTTTAAGTTTTTTTTAAAAAGGCACCTAAAATTTTCCCCCATTAATAAAACTAGATAATAGGCCCAGCCTTATAAGATAACTTAAATGGTTAAAAAAAAGTTTAAGTCATATACATTTTATACATTTATCAAGGCTGAAAGAAAAAATAATGAGAATCATAGATATATTTAAAACACTATAAAATATTTTCATTTTATAGCTATTAAAGAAGTGAAAGACGTTTTGGAGAGAGAGAATCCCCATTTCATCCTAAATATTATAAAAGCATAAGCAAGCAAGATTATTGGGTGACAAAAATTAGACTTTTTATAACTTTTTTCTAAATGGCATTGTGGTTACGTGCCTTACAAATGTCATTTTGAAATTGTTTGGTTATTTGTGTTGTTGGAATACGTCCTAGGTTTGGATCGAGAAATAACCAATAGAACTTATTTAATTAAATCAAATAATTATTTTCAAAAATAAAACTGAATTTAAAACATAATTAATTATAATATTTGTTTAATAAATCTAATCATGTCTAATAAGGTTTATTTAGTAATATATTGCAAACCTGATAAAACACTTAAAATCGTGTATTTGCACTGATCACAATGCACACGTCCTAATGAATTCTTTTAATCATAAAAAAAAGACATTATATACGCCCAAAAAAAACTTAAGAACAATTATTCAACGATCATGTCTGTGTGACTTAATAGCAATAACCAGGTTAGGGATGGCAGTGGACTTGGGGAAACGGGGCCCAAACCTCCTTGCCCCATTTGGACTGAAGATGGAGGACATGAAACGGGAATTGTACGCTTTCCTCAATCCCTCCTCGTCCCCAATCCTTCTTTAGGCATGGCAATAAACCAAGGGAAAACAGGGCCCCGCCAAGTTTAGACCAGGAATGGCAATGGATCGCCCCGTCCCGTCCCATCCCCAATCCTTCTTTAGGGATGGCAATGGATCGAGGGAAAATGGGGCTCTGCCCCACCTTGACCAGTTTAGATCGGGGATGAAGGACATGAAACATGGATGAAAGCGAAAAATGAAAGTTAAAATCAAAACCCATGCGGGGATGGAGGCAGAGATGAAGGGCTTAATTTTAAGACGGGATGGGAGTGGAAACCTTGTCCTCCGCCCCCACCCTCGTCCACTGCCATCCCTAAATCCCGATGTTATTCATTATTACACATATGCCAACATAAAAAAAAAGTGAGAAAACATAAGCATATTTGTCTTTTAAAATAGACAAGATGTAAAATAAAATATTCCAAAATAACATAACAATTCAGCAAGTCTTGATGTAACATAATCATTCAAAAGTTGGAATTCTAAAGGGTCTAACAGTAACTTTGCACTACCAAAAAAGATTTTTCAATGGTGAAACTTATTTTTTCATTAAAAGAGGGAGTCTCAACTGGCCTTATCTTCGACCACACCTTTCAAAACTAAGTCAAATTATTCTTAAGTAATATTAATTAATAAATAAAGGTTTTTTTTATTAAAAAAAATGTATTAAGATTTGAGAAATATCAAAATACTATTCAACAATTTAAGTTTTTACAAACATGCCTCAAAAAACTTGATTTATAAAAAACTTGTTTGGTAAATTATGGTTTTGATTTAATAAACTTAATTATTATTATATATATTAATATAACTCGTATTGAAAGATGAACGAGAGGTTTGGCTTGCATGGTGCATTGACGTTGGGTACATAATGGATATTAAAAAAGGCATGCTTACCCAATACATGAACATACAAACTAATAATTAATACGATAATTATCCAAGACCGACATTCATTTAACTAACTCCAACTTAAAGGTCACCAACAAGTGTGATTGTTAACCATCGTCTCTATAGGGTTATTCTATATAAAAAACTATGGACGACACACATGATTATTCTATACTTTTTGCTAGAAGTCTTTCCTTCTTGTTGGCAGAAAATGTTGCTAACAAGAATGCTAATAAATGGATTGATCAATGAGAGAATTGCCACTTGCGAATCTCACAATCTTGACTACAGAAAGGCAGGTCTTTCATGATTGTTGCTATCGTTGTTAAAAAATATCTTGTTTGCATTGTGAAAAACTTCCTTCTCCGTTCCATGCGACATCATAGGTAAGCCATGATTAGGGATGGCAGTGGACCGGGGTGGGAACAAGGTCTCCACCCCCGACCCATCTCAAAATCCTGCCCCGGTCCAAATGGAACGAGGCCGGACAATGTTTTCCCTCGGTCCATTGCCATCCCTAAAGAAGGATCGGCAACAGGGACGGGGGCAGAAAAAAGCGTGAGTTCATCCCTGCCTTCATTCCTGCACGGGTTTTGATTTTAACCTCCATCCCCCCGTTTCAAGTCCTCATCCTCGGTCCAAATGGGGGCAAGATGGGGAGAGGGTTGTCTATGTTCGCCCCCGATGATTCACTGAATCCCACGTCTGTGTTCGGGGCTTTGAATGAGCACCACGTATACAAGCACATGGGGCTCGTATTCCCGTGTATGTTGACATAACTTTGCATCGGACTCTGGTGTTGTTGCAAAGACTTAAGTACCCTTTATTGCTATTCTTCTCATAAAGTGATGGTTTGAGAAAATGATAAAAATGCCTTTCATTCAAAAAAGAAAAAACAAATAGTTCAAAAAAAGGACAAACATGTCCTCCATCCAGAAAGTCGAGGATGATGTTGACTCTTCAAAGTCTTCTTCTTTTTCTGTTCAAAAAAAGGACAAACATGTTTTCTTCTTCTTTCTCCGTAAAACACTGTAAAACCCTTTCTCTCTCTAGAGAAGAAATCAAGGGAAACAAAGAGTTCTTCCTGGAGAAGGCCATGAACATCAACCCTCTCACTCTCTCTCCCTTCTCTCTCTACTTCTGTGCACATCCAACAGACGATCCTACATTGCTGCATCGTCATCTTCTTCTTCTTCCTTCTTCGTAAAACACTGTAAAACCCTCTCTCTCTGTAGAGAAGAAATCAAGAGAGGTAAAGGGTTCCTCCTGGAGAAGGCCATGAACACCAACCCTCTCACTCTCTCTCACTTCTCTCTCTACTTGTGTGCCTGATTTAGAGTTTTTGCCCTTACAGGAGGGGGGTCCGGGGGCTCCCCCCCGGCGCGGATCCCGCTGCGCGGTCAGCGGGCGGGGGTCCAGGGGGGGCCGCCCCTGGCGGGGCAGCGCCCTCCGGACCAAAATTTTTTTGGGCCTTCCAACAATGATTTGTAGTATTATCGGGCTTTCCTACAGCAATTTGTAGCATTTGTAGTGTCTTCCGTAAATCGCGAAACGCTATAGCGATTTGTAGTGTCTTCCGCAAATCACTATAGCGATTTGTAGTGTCTTCCGCAAATTAGGACCAATTTGTCAGAGTCATATCTCCCTAACCGGAGGTCATATTCCAAATCCGCGATTTGTAGTGTCTTTCGCAAATCGCTATAGCGATTTGTAGTGTCTTCCGCAAATTAGGAAAGCCCGATAATACTACAAATGCTACAAATTGCTTTAGGAAAGCTCGATAATACTACAAATCATTGTTGGAAGGCCCAAAAAAATTTTGGTCCGGAGGGCGCTGCCCCGCCAGGGGCGGCCCCCCTGGACCCCCGCCCGCTGACCGCGCAGCGGGATCCGCGCCGGGGGGGAGCCCCCGGACCCCCCTCCTGTAAGGGCAAAAACTCTAAATCAGGCACACAAGTAGAGAGAGAAGGGAGAGAGAGTGAGAGGGTTGATGTTCATGGCCTTCTCCAGGAAGAACTCTTTGTTTCCCTTGATTTCTTCTCTAGAGAGAGAAAGGGTTTTACAGTGTTTTACGGAGAAAGAAGAAGAAAACATGTTTGTCCTTTTTTTGAACAGAAAAAGAAGAAGACTTGAAGAGTCAACATCATCCTCGACTTTCTGGATGGAGGACATGTTTGTCCTTTTTTTGAACTATTTGTTTTTTTATTTTGAATGAAAGGCATTTTTGTCATTTTCTCAAACCATCACTTTATGAGAAGAATAACAATAAAGGGTACTTAAGTCTTTGCAACAACACCAGAGTCCGATGCAAAGTTATGTCAACATACACGGGAATACGAGCCCCATGTGCTTGTATACGTGGTGCTCATTCAAAGCCCCGAACACAGACGTGGGATTCAGTGAATCATCGGGGGGGGGGGAACATATAACCTGATTTGCAAGATGGGGGCAGGGCCCCATTTTCCCCTACTGCCATCCCTAACCGTAATTGAGTATCTTTTAGTACAAATACTGAACATTTTGATGTCTCCAAAATTTGATACAACTCAATTCTAATCATTCTGATTTTATCTTTTTTTTTTTTTTTTTAACATCGAGAAGAGAAGTAAAAAAAGGTTAGAAAGAATCACCGACTCTTAAGAGGAAAGATGACAAGGGAAAGGAATAAGCCAATGGTAAATGGACGGAGACGGACGAGCAATTGCCTGACCCGCATAAAGTAGTACGACACCGTAATTCTCCACAAGAGAGATTTCCCATTTCAAGTATCAAAGGAAGTAAATGATGGGACGCCAAGGGGGGTCTGATTGTCTGGTAGGAGCAGCTAGTGCACGTCACCTTGTGGACGTTGCAGGTTCAAAACCCAATGGTATAGTTGTATAACTGGTACGGGTCTGCCTAACCCCAGCTTGTCTTTCAACAAAAAAAAAGAGTAAATGATGGCACGGCTTAAAGTAGGAACTCCGCAACACACCTTTAAAGCTAACCAATTCAGCTAGACTTGGTCCAAACAAAACGAGAGGCAGCAGGAGGTGATAGCATGCCATAAACTGCATATTACAAGACCGTATCTTAGTTGTAAGTATCTCAGGGTTTCAAAATGTTTTAGCAACAATAGTCACACAGGTCTGCACCATATATCAGCAACGTAATTTGCAATTCATAGACACAATGGTCGTATTAGTGAACTGATGAAAGAATGAAGCACTAATCAATTACAGATATGCAGGAGATGATCCCATTCATCTTAGAAGAGTAACTGAACCACAAGAAGAACAAACCCCATCTCAAGGAGAAATTCTCTGAGCATGCTCAACACTAATCCATGAAGTTTACACATAAGATATTAAAAGCTCCACCTAGATGGATCTGGCCATACCGTTAAACATAACATTTCTGTACCAGGGAACCCCTCCATTACCATAGTCTGAAATGTTAGACTGCCTACCAAATGCGATGGAATATCGAACTTAGAAAACCAAACATGAATTCAAATGATGATGATAGATTGATAATACAATATATTATAAAAGCCAGTGAGTTGAAAGCAAACGTAGTGGATGCATATAACATGAAATAGAGGACTGGCCAAAACAGGCTATGATGACAATGGGCTACCACATAAGTTTGCCACTGGTTTCACAAAATACTAACACCTACCTTAGATATCAATATACCAGTTTACTACGTTAAAGATAGGGCAATCTAGTTTGCAGCAACGCAAATTTAAATTTATTTAGTTTGACTAAAGGCAGCATCATGCAGTATAGCAGAAGCTCCTTCAAAGCTTAAGAAACAAATCCTTGATTACACCTTTAGCATGCAAAAGCTTCAAGAAATCTTTGCACAATTGCACTCCTTTCCAAGAGCATATTTTTCCACTCTTGGAGGGAGAACCCTTCCACGTTAAGAGCTCCACCTAGATGAACCACCCATATGGTTAAACATCACTGTGCTAGTGAACCCTTCCAGGAGTCCAAAGATCTTTGAGCAACCGATCTAGCAGAACAACTAGAAAGATAAAGAAGTATTGTTAAGATAAAAAAACGTTTACCAAGGGAAATCACAATGCAAGTTTTTAAATTTAAACTTAAGATACCTTAGTTTCATAAAGAAGTCCTACAGCTTGAATGGCACATAATCATGACTGAGGATGCTTTATATATCTGCCAATATTTGCGTGAATCTTTCTAAAAAGTAACAACTGATCCCGTTAGAGTGACCTATGTGAAGTACAGCGACATGCCTGAACCAAAATCTCATCTTTTAAGCCCAGTAGAAAGACTAGCCCCAGAGGCAACAATAATGTTCTCCCAGTTAAAAGATATATCTGAGTTAGTCTTAGAGAACAATGTAACCTTGAAGAAAACTCAACAGCATTTGGCCATTTTGTGATACAAGCAAAATGATCCGTAAGCTAAAATGTCAAACAGACATCCCTGCATAACACAAGTTCATTGGATAGTGTACAGCAACAACAAAAGCTAATCACAATGACAGAACACAAAGGTTGCTTGCGGGAATGGAAGGATAGTGCCAGCTCTCAACCTGCCTTTGAACCGGGATATTTGAATGCAAAAGCAATAATGGTATCATCTGCCAGTGGATTAGAATCTTAGATACTAGGATGATTTTTAGCTTGTCATAGATTCACAGAATCATGTGCAGGCCTTGGACTGGGAAAAATAACATGTCTACAGCAGACCAGAATCAGTAATAATTCTATGACAAAAAATCCCATGGCAACCCAAATGAATATTGTCCTTTTCCAGCTCCAGATGATCTTTTTAAATATTGGAAGCTCGGACTCTACCAAAACTGATGCCGAATATATTTCAGGGATGCCCTCACCTGGTCTGTATTCTGCACGATGCCCAAGAGTAACTCTCAAACATTTGGATGGCTCAATACCTTCTGTAAAGCCTCTCATTCTAATCTTAAGAGTTTGGGACTCAGAAGAATAACCAGAAAGAAGAGGAACACTTTTCAGGAAGGTTCCTGCAAGTAGGATCGGTTGACTTTTAAAGCGAAGCATGCATGGATGACTTAAACTCGCAAGTACGGCACCATTGGCAGACAATAAATCCACCATAACCTTCAGCAAAGCAATGAAACCAGCAAACATCAAAATTATGGAGATGCCAATAATGTACAGCAATGATACACAAGCAGGAAAATGGACAACTACTTTAAAGTCACTAGCAATTCATTTTAATCATACTTAGAGTTCAAATTATTCTCTTAACAGCATATAGTTCACAAATATTATGTATATATAATATGTATATTCAATAAAAGATTAAAAGGATAATCCTTGTCACTCCCACTGGAACTTTAACCTTTGTTCCTATTCATAAACATGCTAAATGGTGTTATAAATGGCATACAGAATTTGACACAGAGCAGATTTAACATCCAAATTGTGATTAGATCAAACAGACATACCTGCTTTTGAAGCATTAGAAAGCATGAGATAACAACATTATCATTATCGTTATTAAAACCATATGGTTTGAACTCAAGAACCCTCAAGTAAAATGCTACATCTCTTAAAAGTTTATATTAGTGGTGTTTGAATGGCATCTTATATACATAGACGAGAATATTAATGTTAGTGCTCCACTGGTCAATCTGGTGAACCAGGGGCTGTAACATAAAATTGGAGGCTGAAACTTGAAGATTCAGATGGAGGAAGCCCATTACTCCGTCGGGCCTATAGTTCAAAAACCCAGCAGGTTGACCTGGTGACTTGCTAGAGTCAATTAGGTAGCCCCAATATTGGGCCAACCCAGTTGGTTGATTAGGTCCATACTTCATATTTTATATATTTTAGTTTTTATAAAACATGATTGATATCTATAGGAACAATGATGATCACAGATAGAGTTTTATTTTTGCAATTTATACATCAACACGTTCTCATGTTAGATTGTCTAAGTTAAAATATTCTACTTATTATAATTATTATTGTTTACATCTCCTAGATATGGATAATTTTGGTCACTTGAAAATGTCAAAAGTTTAAAAATAAGTTCTTATTTCATGATAGTTGATTATGGAATTGAACAATTTGTGAGTGGTAGTTACTAGTAGATTATAATGCTTGATATACTGTTTTTATCGATAAAAAAAAGAAAATACATTTGAAAGTTATGAAACCTGAAGAATTTTCTTTAGCGTTGGCCTAATCTTTGCTAGGGATCCTGAAGTATGATGTAAACTTGCTACCATGCTTTTGACAAGAAGTTTATGCCATTTTTTGTAATTGTCCTTAAGTATAAACCATTTATCACAATAAGTGAGTCCTTACACAGCCATGTAATTTACAGTGGACCACCCAATTGCTAATTGTTATAATTGCTCAATAACCATTTATCAACACAGCCTTGCCATTCATCAGAAATGCTGCAATTCATCATCCCATTGTTTGAAACGCATTCAAACCATATTCCTAAATGCATTCAAGAACATATATTCTAATGAAAGAACAGTCTTATTTCAGATTACATGGTTCAATAGGATCATTGGCATGCAATGGGCTCCTTTTGATGAACACCTTTCACAATATTATATGCAAACTGTTTCCCACTACAGAAAGAAAGCCAAAACATAGAAAGCAGGAGTATGCATTTTATCCAAACAAAAACATTATTCAAGTACATTAACAAAAGACATTAATATACCTGGAAGACTCCGAGTTTCCTATTGTATTCTGACTCTGGCAATGTCAATGAGACTGTTAGCTGTAACCTGTGATAAGGCGGTATAAAACGATGCCCCACACTCTTTTCAGCTTCACTCTTTCTTTGACAGTCCTGAAAACAAGTTACATCGTCAAAGGAGTTGATAGGCACAAGAGCCACCGGATCATTCACAGTATAGTCGAAACTCAAAGCCTTTGTTATTTGGATTGGTTCTTCTAGGAAGTTCCCCATTAATACACCACTCAAGATGAATGACAATATGAAGAAGCTAAAGATCACAAATCCAACATAACATGACCATAAACACCCCCATCCAAACATCTTTGCCAATTTCCCAATTGACGGATGACCCGGAAAGACTGCACCAATCCTCTCTAATACAAAGTTATTCACTTGTCCGAGAACATGGAACCCATGCTCTTTAATTTGGTTAATAGCTCCAAAAGGATCTGTCACGAGCTTGTACATATAAATTGACGACCTAATAGGGAAGACCAGAATCATCACAGACAGATTTATCTGAAAGCAAATCGCTTTAATGACAAACCCCGCTAAGGAAATCAGAAGGTGTGAAGAGGGCAATCCATCGACAACATCTAAAGAAGAATCGTTCAACTTTTCAGCAGAACTTTCCACCAATACAACCTGATTCGAAGAACAAACATTATCAGATTCAGAAACGGGATCCTCCATGGTCCTAGTCAATGCCGATGCATCCATATCTCCACTCTCCTCCATCCGTTCCTTGATTAAAGAAGACCTAGAAATGTCATGATAGACAACCGCTTCACCGGAACCAGGGTCCCATGACATCTGCGAGCTCTCAATCTTAAAAGACGAAATTCCAGACATTTCCTCACCCCTACCGATACTATCCCCCGACAGATCCTTGCTAAGCGATGAATCCCTAGAGAATTCGTGATCCTGAACGTTCTTAACATAATCAGGCTCATTTCTCATCCTTGAATCACAATTATCCGAAGCCGAAAGGCCCGAAATCACAGAAACTTCACAATCCAAGCCATTTGGACCCTCAGAAACCCCCGTGATCGCTGAAGAATCCGTTCTACCAGAAGAGGATACAGGACTTCTGAGTTTCCGAAGGACCTTACCTCCATCAACGTCCCCCTCTTCGATCCCCGACGCATCCGAACCATCTCCGCCGGATAAATTACAAGAATCTCCCCGTCGGATCGGAATTTTACGCCGGAGATTCCTCCGAAACGGTAGAGGAGACGGATCCAGGCGGGAATCGAAGAATTCGACGGCGGGACTCGGCGGATCGGCACGATCGCCGGATCCTTCTCTCGGATCGGAGGGGAGGGGGACGTCAAGGGCGTCGAGGAAGATATCGGGAAGGGATTCCTCCTCCCCTAAGGTTTCCGCCATTGACGGTACGGTGGAGGAGCTTCTCTCTGGCGTACTCCGCGAGAATTTTGAAGGGGCGGGCGGCGAGCACGAGACGACACGCGTCAACAGAACGGATCAGTAGGAGATAGAATAGAGGGCGCCAAAAGGCCTTATATAGGTCTTATTTAATGCCGAAATTGCCCAATGGATCTTGATCTGATTGATTTGGTTTTATCCGAAAAACTGTTCCGGAATGAGGAGGGATGGATTTATTGCGACAAATATAAAATATCGCAAGATCTACCAAATAAAAAAACGAGCGAAAATATCACGACAAATTACCTGAAAGTTTTAAACTTTAATTTATCGTGATATTATCAAAATATCATGAATTTTTGTAGAAACATAAATATTGTGTTTTAAACAGGATATTTATGTTTTTTGTCTGCTATTTATCGTAAAAACTATGCGATTTTTATTTTTAAAAATTTTAAATTTGTATTTTTTATAACATTTTATTTTTTAATACTTTTAAATATATTTGCCAAAAAACCTGAGTTTTTTTAAAAAAAGTCTATTTCTTGCGAGTTTTTAGCTGTTGATATTATGTTGTTTCCTAAAAACTTTTGTCACTATTGGAAATAGAGCTGTCGACTGGTAAGGTACCCGATCCATCGGTGAGCACCCGGACCTAACCAAAATAACAAGCATTCAGGTTCAGGTTGTAACGTTAAAATGGATACCCAGATCCAACTTGCATATGTAAAAGTAGTTAAATTATAAAAAATTTACTTAAAAATTGCATATGAAAAACTCAGGTGTACCAAGTTTGTTGAATACCCGACAGAAATTACAGCTCAAACCCGACCCACATGTTACCTGGATCCAACTAGGAATGTAAACGGTTTGAATTGGGGTGGTTAGATGTACCTTTTACTGAATCCAACAAAATCGGATCTTCGCTACTTGGATTTAGTTTCAGATGTAAAAAGGCAATATGGAATTGGATTTTTTTCCATGTAGTTTGATTTGAATATCCACCAGATTATTCCAATACTCATCGGATTCGGTGATGAAATCTCAAACCAAATTTGAATTTGATTATTAATCGGATTTGATTGGCCTTTTTACCAAATCCAACTAATCTGAGTTGGATTCAGGTCCGATATCGGATAACAAACATTTGAACTATTGACATCCCGGGCTCAGGTCCACTGAAATGACCTAGTTGTTTAGATTCGGGCCGGGTACCTTATCATTGAGAGCTCTAGATGAAAGTGGGGATGCAAACTGTTTAAATATAGGTATGACGAAATTCAACGTGCAACCCAATACATCATAAAAATTAAGATTTGGATTCTGATACAGTTTCTTTTAAATGGATATAATTTTAGATATAAATGGTTTCTTGAAAGTCGGATTCCGGTGAAAAAACCTAAAACCACTATTTCACTCGTTTAATTAATATGATCTGCAATTTTTTTGGCCCATCTCATTTGGTCGTTTGACCCAAATTAAACCCATGCTGATGCTACTAGGGTTACAAACGGGTCGGATATGGTCAGGGTCAGTCTCAACCTTACACTGGATCTGAATTTTGATGAGTAGGCTGGTCCAGTTCTGGATTCGGATACAACTGGGTCCTCACCACAAAGTTCCAGATTCCGCAAGAGAATGATACCTTTTGACATTGGATCCACTAAAGGCTAGGGGTGCAAGCAGATTGAATATGATCAGATATCTGATCCAAGTTCGGCACGTTGTTTCTTGATTTTAATATTTTAAAAGAAATCTGAACGTGCATTAGGACCATATTGATGTCTGTTAAATCAGATCACTTTGGGATTTCGATTATATTCGGATCAGTACTTTAAGTCAGATCTGATACTGATCTGCACCATTCCAGTCTGAAAAATATCCAAATTCAATTACATAA
Organism: Nuphar pumila; assembly: GCF_984573655.1. Classification (NCBI taxonomy): domain Eukaryota; kingdom Viridiplantae; phylum Streptophyta; class Magnoliopsida; order Nymphaeales; family Nymphaeaceae; genus Nuphar; species Nuphar pumila. Next base: position 131,789,189 of record NC_143251.1, read on the forward strand.
ATAAATAATATATATATATATATATATAGCTTTTTCTTATCTGCATCCGAATATGAATCCAAGTCTGATTAACCACTACACCTACCCAAATCCGAACCATTTACATCCCTATAGGTGGGCCACAGACATGACCTGTTCTCATGTGATTGTGTAAAGATAAAGTGCAATGGCATTGCACACCGAAAGTGTGCAATAAAGGTTAACGGAAGAACTTCTGATTGTTGTACTGAACTATATAGTCTCAAGTCACTATTTTTTTATAGAGGGTGGTGTATGTTCGCCCCCAATGATTCACTGAATCCCACGTCTGTGTTCGGGGCTTTGAATGAGCACCACGTATACAAGCGCATGAGGCTCGTATTCCCGTGTATGTTGACATAACTTTGCATCTGACTCTGATGTTGTTGCAAAGACTTAAGTACCCTTTCTTGCTATTCTTCTCATAAAGTGATGGTTTGAGAAAATGACAAAAAAACCCATCATTCAAAAAAGAAAAAACAAACAGTTCAAAAAAAGGACAAACATGTCATCCATCCAGAAAGTCGAGGATGATGTTGACTCTTCAAAGTCTTCTTCTTCTTTCTCCGTAAAACACTGTAAAACCCTCTCTCTCTAGAGAAGAAATCAAGGGAGGCAAAGAGTTCTCCCTGGAGAAGGCCATGAACATCAACCCTCTCACACACTCTCTCTCTTCTCTCTCTACTTCTGTGCATATCCAACAGACGATCCTACATTGCTTCATCGCCATCTTCTTCTTCTTTCTTCTCCGTAAAACACTGTAAAACCCTCTCTCTCTCTCTAGAGAAGAAATCAAAGGAGGTAAAGAGTTCCCCTTGAAGAAGGCCATGAACATCAACTCTATCATTCTCTCTACTTCTGTGCCTGATTTAGAGTTTTTGCCCTTACAAGAGGGGGGTCTGAGAGGCTCCCCCCCCGGCGCATATCCCGCTGCGCGGTCAGCGGGCGAGGGTCCAGGAGGGGCAGCCCCTGGCGGGGGGGGGGGGGGGGGGGGCTCGGGGGGCAGCGCCCTCCGGACCAAATTTTTTTGAGCCTTCCAACAACGATTTGTAGTATTATCGGGCTTTCCTACAACAATTTGTAGTATTTTCGAGTGATTTGCGGAAGACACTACAAATCGCTATAGCGATTTGCGGAAGACACTACAAATCACAAATCGCTATAGCGATTTGTAGTGTCTTCCGCAAATCGCTATAACGATTTGTAAATTCTTCCGCAAATCGCTATAGTGATTTGTAGTATCTTCCGCAAATCACTATAGCGATTTGTAGTGTTATTCAGTAAGCAAATCATTGTAAATCGCTACCCGAATTAGGACAAACTTGTTAGGGTCATATCTCTCTAACCGGAGGTCATATTCCAAATCCATAAAAAGTGGTGTCTTCGTTATTGAGTCTAGTTTATTTCTGTAAATTTTCAGCGATTTCTATTGTCATTTCATTCCTCATTTTAACTAAAAACCAGACCCCTATTATTTTGTGTTATTTGAGTTGCACAACACCATTCTCGCTTGACATCCACATCTTGATTCTGACATGCTTCTTGTTGAATTTTCCACTGATTTCTTCCAACCTTGCTTGAAACAAAAATATGTTTTTTTCATCACGATACCCTGTGCATTTTTTGACCACGACACCCGGGACCCGTGCACGGGGGACCCCCCGGACCCCCCCTCCTGTAAGAGCAAAAACTCTAAATCAGGCTCCACAACGAATCAAGTTGAACGATGCTACCCACGTTGGGAGAAACCCCCAAACTCTTCTCCTGTAAGGGCAAAAACTCTGAATCAGGCTCCACAATGAATCAAGTTGAACGATGCTATCCATGTTGGGAGGTGCCCCCAAACCCTCCTCCTATAAGGGTAAAAACTCTGAATCAGACTCCACAACTCATCAAGTTGAATGATGCTACCCACGCTGGGAGGAGCCCTCAGACCCCCCTTCTGTAAGGGTAAAAACTCTGAATCAGACTCCACAACTCTTCAAGTTGAATGATGCTACCCACACTGGGAGGAGCCCTCAGACCCCCTTTTCTGTAAGGGTAAAAACTTTGAATCAGACTCCATAACTCTTCAAGTTGAATGATGCTACCCACATTGGGAGGAGCCCCAAGACCCCTCTCCTGTAAGGGTAAAAACTCTGAATCAGGATCTACAACTCATTTAGTTGAATGATGCTACCCACGCTGGGATGAGCCCCCAAACCCTCCTCCTGTAAGGGTAAAAACTCTGAATCAGGCTCCACAACAGTCAATGTGCAGGTCAGCCGGTGCTTGATGGAGCAATGTAAGATCTTCTGTTGGATATGCATAGAAGCAAAAAGAGAAGGGAGAGAGAGAGAGTGAGAGGGTTGATGTTCATGGCCTCCTCCAGGGGAGATTTCTTTCTCAGATAATCTTGTAGTGCAGAGACTAGGTCTTAAATAATCATCTTCGGGGCACTTAAGTCTTTACAACCACTCCTTTTCAAGAATCGTCATTTTTTTTGGCCCGAACATGAGATGTAGCTAACTGCTCTGTTCGGGGGGGGGGGGCATATAAGCTGCTTCGATTTTTTTACGATGAGGAACCCTCACCGAAGCGAAGAAAACCCCAGGTGGGGTCCCACGACCACTCTGCCTTGCGTGGCCCACCTTTGAAAGCTAGGGATACACCCACACCCATGCACCAGTGACGTTTCATTAGGCACCTTTATCTCATCCTCTCACAACGACCCTGCTGGCCAGGCAGGATGTCAGACTCTCTCTTTGCTAGCTTGAAAATAACCTTGCGGGATTCGAACCTGAGACCTCTTCGTTATGATAGCATGATTTAACCATCAGGCTATCTCATAGCTCTTCAATATACTCTCGTCCTCGTGTCAAATTGAATCTGATGAGCCTGCCCATGGCCCATATCCACTTCTATGGGGCCGAGTGGACGACTCACTCTGAGTTATGTTGTCTTGAGAGGGATTACATAATCTCCAACCACTGTGATAGTGCTACTAAGAGTTGGAGCTTGGGGAGCAAGGGTTCTCCCTTCAAGCATATCCACAACGAAAGACAATGTTGGCCAGAGTGAGGGAGAAGGGTTGGCGCGAGGAAGAGCAATGTTGAGCATTTTTAATGTTTTTTTTGTTGGATTCCTGATTAGAGAAGTTATATTTCTTGGTTCTTAAATTTGTTCATGTTAAATCATTTAAAAGATCATAAATAAATAAATAAAACATAATGAAAAATGTACCCGAATTCATTATTGCACATGGGTTAGATCTACCAAAACCTAATGAGAGAAAGATAATTTTTTTTTCTTGATGGAGAGGCAAAAAAAAAATAGCTACTATATATGGTTTTGAGGAACCCAATTGTAACCACTTTATTGTCTTCTTTTCAATAAAACCCATCATAAAATAGAAAATTAAAAGGTATCTAAATGTTATTATAACCATACTGGTGTTATGTGGCCCAACCATATAAGATCACTTTATATATATGGGTCTTTCCTTTTCCTTTGATAGTTTATAATGTGTGATTAATTCACATGAAATTTCTAACAAGCTTAAGTTAGAGCCTACCAGTTCCAAGAGGCTCCCCTTTTCTTGTAGAACAAAAGCCTGCAGTGTTATACTGCAGCTGTTAGTGTGACATTTACCAGTATTGATAATGGCAATTCTTCATCAATATGCAGTGAAACAGGCCAAGATGGCCGTGTACTCGCAGCCAACATAAAGAAACTAGGCAAAAAAGCAATGACAAGCCAAATTATGAATAGCTCTGAACATAGTGCAGTTCGTCTGATAAGTTTTACACTGCTAAGAATATAGAATGTCTATCTTGGGAGCTATGTGAAACTACAGAGTAAGTTAGAATAGCATACCCAGTCCAAAAGGAACGCAAAATCCTCCTTTGGCATTGCATGTGCATTGCTTTGTCCACTAACAATTTTCAAGGCTACCACCCCGAGCAAAAAACATCTGCCTTGTCTGTTAAGTATCCCCGCGTAGCGTACTCAGGAGCCATATTTCTCCTGTCATTGATTATTTTAAAGACACACATGAACAGTCACAAGTTTTGGCTCAACTCTATCATACGTGAAATGATAATATCGAGACACTTGTTTAAAGTGTTTAAACTTAGAAAAACACAAATACCAACACATGCATATGCAAAGACATGCACAAATTCTGGTTGGTTTTCATAACATGCTTCTTTACAGATGACAGATAACAAGAAAAGGAGATAAGCTTCCTTACAGATGACACATAACAAGAAAAGGAGATGAGCTTCCTTACATATGGCATAAGGGACTTTCTTTATATGGTTGTGTATGTGTATGCATGCATGTGCTCGTGTATAGAATAAAACATGAACTTATATGGAGAACAGATAAGGTAAAATATATTTTCAAGCGAGGTACTTGAAAACCACAACACAAGACGTAACATCTGTCGTGTTTGGCATTCAGAATAGAAACTAGCTCCTGCTATACAGAATAAGTGTCGTTTCTGTTAAGAGTTTTTACATAAAAGCATTTTCCTGATCTGCTATCACGCCTATGTCCATCAGAATAATATTTATGCATATGGTATATAAGTAGGTTCAGTTTGTTCATGTGTCTTCGAAAGTAAATAGAGAATTAAGTCATTAGGACAGTAAAATGGATTTACCGATTAAAATTTGTTGATAAAATTAAATTAAAAATTGCTAATAGGCCTGGCTCATTTTCCAATCCCAAATGCACAGTTGGATTTCATGTCATACTGTGATGAGAAGCAAACATTATTATTATACTAAGGAAGCTCAAATCTACTAGTTCATTATCATAATTGTCCAAATAAAGTGACAAGAGGACAGATGAAACCTTAACAACGAGAGAGAGAGAGAGAGAGAGAGAGAGAGAGAGAGAGAGAGAGAGAGAGAGATTAAAACGTTCTCACAATGTCCCAGCTATTCGAGTGATGATGTGTTTTATCCCCTTCATCAAAGCTTTGCCAAACCAAAAGTCCGAAATTTTGGCATTTAGGTCCTTATCAAGAAGAATATTTCTGGATTTGATATCTCTATGAACAACCTTCAATCTAGACTCTTCATGAAGATAAGCTAGACCTCTCACAATTCCAATGCAAATCTTTCATGTTGTTGGCCAATCCAAATTCAACCGCTGCTCAATTGGTCCTACAATAGAAACTTTGTATAGCATTAGCCATTGAACATGCATGGTGCTAAATGCTCTATGAAATTACTTATTGTGATCCATCAATTCAAAGATGGATGCAACACGACCATAATTCTGGCACATGTGATGAGCCACCCACATCACCACCACCAGAAACATGCAGAGATGGTAAACAGACCCATCTAAATTTATGAGTTACTGTGACAAAAATTCTTACCAAAGAGAGCACGTGCAAGGGAATTGTTTTCCATGTTCTCATATATTAGCATCAATTGGTTGACTTCAATACAACAACCAAATAACTTGACAAGATTTGGGTGCTGCATGTTGGGTGAAATCGACCCTAGAGACTAAAACAATTGGTACATGCATACTGTACTAAAACAGTAAATACAAAGAACAGAAGAAGCATGTACCTGATGTCCTTGCCATTGCTCGATGATGAAACTTGGGCGTCTGAATGAAGCAAGAAAGTCTTCTCCTCTAGGTTTTTTCTGCCGCAGGTGAGTCATGGTACAAAATGAGAAAATAGAGTAGAGACCCAACCATGTATATGAAAACCCTTTTGGAGAAACATCTTATGCACGCCTGCCCTCAACCATGCAGGTATACTTAAAAGTTTCTCCATAACTGATTAACAATTATAAATAAGCCCAAGACTAAATGGGACTTATCCCCATTTCAAATTGACGCATATTTGACATCCATAACTGTTAATTAGGGAAAATACATCTTGATCCAATCCGAATCCAAATGGATCCAATCCAGATCCAAAATACTAACAATCTCCCACTTGAATAAAGATATGCTATTTTCAAATAATTTGAATTATAACTTGAATAGATTGGCCTTAATTCTATTCGGATCCAATTTATATTGCTCAACAAAATTCTATACACATAGAGAACTTTTATGCAATATAAATAAAAGAATCAACCTTTATTATAATATGTGATCACATGTACAAAATGTGTATCTAACTACAACGAAATGGACAAACCCATCCTCTTTACATGTTCAACATATAATCCCAGGGCCAAACCTTTAGTAAGAGGATTTGCAACCATTTTTTTGGTACTAATGTTGTCAATACACACATGTTGATTCTCAGTCCTTTCCTTGACAACAAAGTACTTTAATTCCATATGCTTGCATGATGTAGTACTTCTGTTGTTGTTAGAAAAGGACACAACGACTTCATTGTCACAATATACCCTAAGTGGTCTCCTAATGGATTCAACCACTTTGAGTCCAGATATGAAGTTTCGCAACCAGATGACTTATAACATCATCTCAATTAGTGCAATGAATTCAGACTCCATGGTATGTGCAACAGTAGTGGACTGCTTCCCACTCCTTCAAGAAATGACACCACCAACAAGAAGAAATATATATCCTATTGTAAACTTTCTACTATCAGGACATCCTCCTAGATCAACATCCGAATAGCCAATCACTTCGAGGTGCTCTGATCTCCTGTAGATCAACATATAATCTTTTATCCCTTGCAAATATCACATGACCTTCTTTGCAGTTGTCCAACGGGCATGACCTGGATTCGACTGAAATCTGCAAAAAACTGCAACTGCACAAGATATGTCAGGTCGGGTGCAGGTCTGCGCATATTGCAAGCTACCAACAACTGAAGCATATGGTATTTGGTTCATGAGTGCTTTGTCTTCTTTACTTTGAGGACAATCCTTGAGGCTCATTTTATCTCCTTTAAGTATGGGTGCCATAGTAAAAGAATAATTCTCCATCCCATACTTTTTGAGAATTTTATTTATATAGGTTTTTTGAGAGAGGCCTAAAACACCTTTTGCTCTATCTCGTCAGATTTCTATACCGAGAACAAAAACAGCCTCTCCCATGTCTTTCATCTCAAAATGAAGGGAAAGAAACTCCTTGGTTTCAGTGAGCATGACCTTATCATTTGTTGTAAGTAATATGTCATATACATATAATACCATGATTATGAACTTACTCTCACTTGTTTTGAGAAACACACATTGGTCAACGATGTTTTCTGTAAATCCAAAAGTCAGAACGACTTCAGTAAATTTAATGTACCATTAGCGGGAGGCCTGTTTAAGTCCATATAATGACTTATTTAACTTGTAAACCAAACGTTCATACTTACCTTTAGAGAAACCTTGAGGTTGATCCATATAAACCTCCTCATCAAGTTCACCATTTAGGAAAGTTGTTTTTACATCCATTTAGTATAGCTGTAAATCTAAATGAGCTACTAGGGCAAGTACAATCTGTATTGACTCTTTAGTTGAGACAGACAAATATGTCTTACTATAGTCAATGCCCTCCATTTGGGTAAAACCTTTTGCAACAAATCTTGCTTTATACTTATCAACATTACCTTTGGAGTTCCTTTTGGTCTTAAAGACCCATTTACACCCAACGGGTTTGACTCTCCTAGGTAATGTAACAAGGTCCCACACTTTATTTTTGGTCATAGAGTCTAGCTCTATTTTCATGGCCTTAATCCAAAGTAAGGATTGTTTACTTTCAACAACTTCCATAAATGTCGTGGGATCATCATCTATGAGATTTATGGGCTTATGTAAATATACCACGTAATCTGAATGAATAGCATATCTTTTAACTCTAGTGGATCTCCATACAGGTGGGGGTTCCTGATCCTTCTGTATGTACTCTCCAGTATTATCCACTAATGGTTCTTCTGTAGTGGGTGCATTACATGTGGGTTCAACACTTGGTTGAAATATGATAGGCAATCTATCATTCATCTCGGGGGTATTATCCTTATCCTGAGTTTTCTCAACATCTTTCCCAACAGAACCATTTTCTAGAAATCTTGCCTTATTCGTTTCTACTATATGTGGTGTATGGGATGAACAATAAAACTTGTAACCCTTTGACCTTTCTGGATAACCAATGAAGAAACCACTGGTTGTTCTAGGGTCAAAAGCCTTTATGTGAGAGTTATAAAGTTTAGCCTATGCAGGACAACCCTATATGTGCATGTAAGAAAGGGTAGGCTTCCTACTTGTCCATAACTCATAAGGAGTTTTTGAAACGGTTTTTATAAGAACCTTGTTCAAAATATGCACAGTTGTCCTTAAGGCTTCACCCCACAAGGTTATAGGTAATGTTAAATAATTCAATATTGCTCAGACCATTTTCTTAAGTACTCGATTTTGCCTTTCAGCTATACCATTCTGATATGTACTATCAGGCATGCTGTATTGAGGGACAATACCCTCTTCTTTCAGAAATTGAGCTAATGGTCCTTCTTATTATCCCATATCAGTAAATTGCTCATAGTATTCTCCACCTCTTGATTATTCTCTCTATTTATTTTCTACATCTTTCTTGAAGTCTTTGAAAACTTGATAGACTTCAGATTTTTCAAATAGGAGGTACAAATACATAAACCAAGAATAATCATCAATAAAGGTGACAAAATATTTTTTGCCCGTAAAACATGGGGCAAACGGTCCACATACATTGATATGCATGTTTTCCAATAATTTATCACTTCTTTTGACATTTTTCTTATATGTGTTTGTCTGCTTAGCCTTGATGCAATCCAAACACGATTCATTATCTGTGAAGTCTAAGGATCCCAAGATCCCTTCTTTCACAAGTTGTTAGACTCTCTCTTTCGAGATGTGTCCTAAACGATGATGCCTGAGAAGATAGGATTGATCATTTATCAGGTTACACTTATTGCCAATTACTTGATTAGTATTAAGAGTTTTCTGGATATGGATTTGGGTTTCCAGACGATACAATCCATCACGCAATAAAGCAGAATCAATAAAGACATTATCTTTATTGATATATAAATTGGACTATTCAAACTTCATACAATATCCAAATTTATCAAATCTTGATAAAGAAATAAGGTTCCTGGTATAGGATGAAATATAAAAAGTATCTATCAAATCCAAAATAAAACCACTATCTAACACTATTCTGCAGGTCCCAACAGCCTTTACATGAGACTGTATCTTATTTCTGGAGATGATGTTGCTTTTATGACTTGTTGGTTCCCTCTGATTCAGAAATGTCTGCAGAAAATTGGCAATATGCACAGTGGCATCTGAGTCAATCCACTAACTATTAAATGGAACATCATTCAAATTACATTCATGAGAAATAAATGACAAGTTACCTTTCTTGCTCAACCAGAGCTGATATTTTATGCACTCTGCCTTCTTATGTCCCTTCTTTTTGCAGAAGAAACACTTTACTGCAGGAACATCAAACTTAGCAGATGCTTGGTTGGGCTGAGAGGTTGACTTTTTCTTGGGCTTCTTCTTAAAATATTTCTTTTTCGGTCCACTCTTTTGTTGAACCTTATGAGAATCTATATGTGCACTATGCACCTTCTCACCATTCAACCTCTTCTCTTCCTCAACACACTTGGACAGAAGATCATTAAAAGTCCATTCGTCATTATGTGTGTTGTAGGAGAATTTAAAGGGACCATACTCAGCTGACAATGATGCCATAATAAGGTAGACAAGGAAGGAGTCCGAGATAGTCAGATTCATGTCATTAACCTGCTTGACTATGTTCCTCATCTCTAGTATGTATTGTTGGATGTTTCCCTCATTTATGCATCTCATAGATGTTAACTTAAACATAAGGGTACTGACCCTAGCCTTGTTGGAACTTACAAATTGTGCCTCTATATCAGTCAGAAAATTCTTTACAGTCTTACATGTGAGAATGACATTCCTTATGTTCTTAGCCACTCTAGACTGCAACAAAAGTTGACTGAGGCGGTTAGAAAACTCCCACTTTTCAAAATAAGATTTCTGTTTCTGAGTGCTAGTAGGTGTTAGTTCAACAGGTTCTTCCTTCCTGAGAGCTAGGTCTAAATCCATGCATCTTAAAGTAAATAAAACTGTTTCTTTTCATTATGAGAAGTTAGAACCATCGAGAAAAGGGATACTAGATGAGACAAAAACTGTATTAGGCACTACATAGACAAAATACAATATTATTACACGTAATGAGACATGTAAATTGAAAGATAAATACATAAATAAGGCCCTTAATTATTTACTCTTTCCTAGGCAAGTGCTAGGGGTTATTATGGTCTCACTTTGGTGGGTGCCCATAATACGCAAATGCACTTCGCCTCCCACTATTCGATAAAACTGATGAAACATGTACTCAGAGGCAATCAACATGGTACTTTTGGGAACTACACATCTCATGTGCTGTGAGATACTTCTTTCATTTTATCCTACTAGCCTCTGAACATAATAATACCATCTTTGGATGAGATATTATTTCTACGAGGCCAATACAATTTCAATGTTAAAAAATAAATACAAAATTTCTAACTAGACATTTGTGAAAATATACATCAGTTCACTTTGGTGAAAACAGATACATACAAATGCAAATTCCATGTTAATCTCTATATCAACATTGATGTGAATGCTTAAACAATCATACATACTAAAAGCAATACTACACATATCTTTATGCATTAAAAAATATGTATACATATGCATGAACATGCATAATATCAATAGAAGCATGTACATAAGCATTAAAACTGATTCCAAAACATAATGAATAAGTAATATAACTAAATATGCTTTAAAATGCCTCATAAATATGATATGCATGCTCTAAAACATGTATGTCAGCCCTAGAACCCATGAACTAGTCAAAAAACATGATGAATAGTCCTAAAAATAAATGTATCAGTTTGAAACTTGATGAACCATAAAAGAAACTCCCTCAGAACAGTCTTAAAATGAAAAACCAATTATGCCAAGTGAAAGAACCGACTACAAAACCCCAGGAACCGATATAAATTCACTCAAAACCGGTCCTGAAATGCCCCATATCAGTCTCATAAGCCATATGAACCAATATGGTTCATTTCGGATCATTCTATCTGTTTCAAAACAGACCATTCTGTTCAGATAGAAATGGATCTATTCTGGGATAGTTGTTTCGAATGTTCTGTTTGTTCCAAAACACCATGTTCCAGAACAGTCACACAGGGTGTCCGGGACAGATGTTCCCGATGTCCGGAACGTACTGTCTGTTCCAGAATACCATGTCCGGGATAGACATACAAAATGTTTTTGGACTTTGGGTATATGGATCCTGAAACAAGCCAACTCGGGTCCAGACCCAGACCCATTACTGAAGCACTGCTTTATATTTTCGGATTTGAGTTGAAACAGGTATTCTGAATCGGGTCTAGACCCGATCCGATTATCATTTTCGGATCTAGGAAAAAACATAGGTATTTTGGATCGGGTCCAGACCCGATTCGGTTTCTCGAGTATATAAACATCGCTATGATGTTTACAAAAAACCCTAGCCGCCTCAAAGCCCCTTCTCTCATCGATCCAAAGCATCTGGCGAGGCGACTGGTGGCTCCGACGAAACAGATGACGATGCCCAAGCAGGACAGGTGGTGGTGCATCCGGCGGAACCTGATGCGCAATCTGCTGACATCTTCCTTGCTAGAGGCCTCTGGAGAAAAGGAAAGCGAAAGAAAGGAAAAAAAAAACTGTCGACCAGAGGTTTTCGTCGGGCTCCAACGAGTTTATCCGGCCAACCCTGACCCCCCTTCTGTCATCCGACGGTGACCCATCCCCGATCCCTTTTTGTCATCCAACGTGGTGTAGTCTGTAGATCCGGCCAGAACCGACCTCCTTCTCAACTCCGGTCACCACACAGTGATAGAGGCGGAAGTCAGTGAAAGAATGGGGAAAACACCCTTTGTAAGCATATTGTTTTTTTTTCCGGCGAAATGGTCGACGGTCAGAGCCGTCTGCAATTTTTGGGAGGGTTTGGGCTTAACCCAAAACATGTAACCCATCTTTTTCGACGAAAACCCCTTGATCTCAAATAGGGTTTTCGTCGGCGATCGACGCAAAAAAAAAAATCCAAAAAAAAACACAGTGACCCAACACGTGTCGTGTCGGTCACAGGGGACTCGCCCAGACCCGATACGGGTCTAGATCCAATCTGTGAACCAGACCAGTTCAGAACTTTGACCCAATTTGGTTTACTACCGGATCTAAAACGAGTCTCGTCTGATACAATTCCCAGAACCAGATTGGAAAATGTATCAGACCGGTTCAGAACCTTGACCTGATTCGGTCTACAACCGGATCCGAAATGGGTCAGGTCCAATACAGTTTCCAGAATCGGATAGGAAAATGTATCGGACTGGTTCAGATTCCAGAACCCCGATTCAACTTGACTGAACCAAAAACCGATTGTGTTTCTAGAACAAAATCGATCTGTCTGTGCTAGCAAAACAGTTTGTTTCCCCATCTATCACTACAAGAAAATTGTTAATTAGCGACGGAAATTTGCAACGGATTTTTTCTGTCGTTAATTAGCGACAGATTAGCTAGAGATACAATCTGTCGCTAATTCGCGATGGATTAGCGAGGAAACAACTTTTATCGCTAATCTGTCGCTACTTAGCGATGGATTAGCGACTGTAATTTTTGTCGCTAATTTTTATTACAAGAACACCATTTTAGTGATGGATTTAGAGAGGGAACTCTGTCGTCGCTCATCCGTCGCTAATTAGCGACGGATTAGCGACATAATATATTCCGTCGCTTTTTTGGTATTTTGATTTACGACGGCTTAGCGACGAAATTTTTCCGTCGCTAAGCCGTCGCTAAATGTCGCGTAAATCCCTAATCCCATCCCTCTTTCTCTTTTTCCTGTTTCGCTGTCTTGCTCCCGCCCGCCGCCCTCTCCCTCCCGCCGCTCCCCGTCCACCGCTCGCCAGCCGCCGCTCGCCAGCCGTCCACCGCTCGCGAGCTGCCGCTCCCCGTCAGCCTCCCGCCACCGCCCGGCGACGCACAGGTAATCACTTGCATCTTCTTCTTCTTCTTCTTCTTCTTCTTTGGCAACAAAACCAGCACAACGCATAGGAGGCTGAGGTCCTTCTCAGGGATAGATTCTCAAAATTGTGACAATCGGAATGGCAAGCTCTTGTGGAAGCTCTCTTTTGTGTGCAGCTTAAAGAGAATGGGGATGAACTTTGTTGGAAGTTGATCAAGGATGGTGATTTCTCGGTGGCGTCTTGCTATCGATTGAGATGTCCTCCAACTGTGCAGTGGCTCCCGGATGGGGGCACTCTAAGGAGGTGGTTTACCCCCTCGGGTTCATCATTTGGATGGCTAGAAATCGATGGGATGGTGAAGACGGAGTCATAACGGGTTCCAATTGGCAAGGGAATGTAGACTGTGAAATTAGAGAGGAAACTACCACACATTTATTCTAGTGCTGTAACAAAGCTTCTCAAATATGTAGATTCATTGTGTGAAACACCCAATTTTTTGTTCAAATATGTAGATTCATTGTGTGAAACACCCAACCAAGTTTATGGCTTTACAGTTAGGTTTTTCACGTAGGTTCAATCTTGGTGGTACTCATGATTCTTAGCTCTTAATGCTTTCATGATCATTGGCTTGCCACAGTAATGTGCTGTGCGTGTGTGGAACATCTGGAATAAAAGTGAAAACTTTGAATTTAATAATGTTAAAACCTTTCCATTGATGAGTGGTATCTACTGCCACAGGACCAGCACTATATATCTGCTTACTAAATAAGAATTTGGAAGGCCATGTTGATATTTCTAATGAAGGCTTCATTAGGTGGGAATTCTAACGTCACATTGGTTGATGTTCTTGTTAGCATGTCTTATCACATGGATGGGAAAGATTTTCTTGACCAGTGCATATGGGGCCTTTTCAGTTCAACAAGCGACCTCCTAAGTAGCCCTTGGAATGATATTGTTTTAAGTTTCATTTTAGACAATTGTATGAATTCGATAAATGGAAATCCAACTTGATAGCCATTGAAGCAAAACATCAAAAGGAATGGACCAGTTAGGTGAAGAAAGAAGGCAAAGAGGAATGGGACAAATAGGGAAGAAAATAGACATCTATTCGAAGGTTGATTTTGGGAAACTATCAGATAGAAATAGTTTTGTTGGAACTTGAAGGCATGAATTTGATGCCCTCATTCCTGAGATTAGAAAATCCATCAATAGGAGATGCAAAGTTTAAGCATAAGCTCATCATAGCCATATCTCAAAAGAATTTTATAAGAGACCTATGCGATAAGGTATCAATTGCTATGTCAGGGTAGAAATCACAATCCCTCCACATGTGAATTGCTTCTTCTTAATTCATTTTTTCCATGATGTTCAATGCTTCTTTTTCACTTTATTTCATCGCATTTCATCATTAGATATATCATCAACAGTTTAGTTGTTTTTTGCATTGCATAAGTGTTTGTGTTTCCCTAATTAGCTTCAATATTCATTTTAACACAGTGTTTTTTGCAGATTTCTCAACGGAACTCGCTTGTGCCCCGCCACCCGTGGTAAGTAAGTGACAAAAACAATGCAAATCGGGTAAATACCCGTGGTGAGTAAGTGATGCAAGCGCATCACATGTTATTTAATTTATTGAATGTAACACTTTATTGTTCACACACTCACTTAATTGTTGATATCTAGGACTGCTTTGTTGGAGTTCGGAGATCATGCTAAGCATGATTTTAATGTACGAATATGGAAGTGTTCTTATTTTTGGAGTACGGAGTCCATGCTATGCATGGTAGTAGTTAGTGGGATATTGAAGTGTGTTTGCTGCAGGTACATGTTTGACATTTGTTTGATATGAATTATTTCGATGTATTGCAATGTTTGATGTGATTGTATCCATGCTTACATGTAGTTACTTTCAATTTGATTATGTCTTTCATGTGAAATTGTATACTGAAAGCATGCTTCAAATGAATGTATCGTGTCATGAATAGTTTGCACATGAAAATATTAAGTTATCAATGCATGCATAATAATTCTTGTGATTGTATGACATCATATATTGCATGATAAATTTGATATTTTCTTCATCATAGCATTCTGATGGTTCTCTTTTAACTGGTTAGGATACTATTCGTAACATCATACGACAGAATGACTGCAAACCGTGAATGAATGTACCGTAGGATAGTGGACAATGAGTTATCGTATGAATATATGGATGGTGTCGACAGTTTTATTGAATTTGCAATGGCAAGTGTCAGTACGGTAGATCCCACAGGTCGGATTAGGTGTCCCTGCAAGATTTGTAAGAATAATCGATTTGTAGAACCTCATGGCGTTAGACATCACCTATACAGGAAGGGTTTTGTGAGTGATTATCAGAACTGGACGTTTCATGGAGAAGAATTTAGAAACGATTTTGATGCACGGGTGAATGTGGTGCATGATAATCCATATACGAATTGGATATTTGATGCTGCAGGAACAAAACTGGGTTCTGCTATGAGTTCTAGTGATGTAAGAACTGCCGTAGATGAAGAATCACCAAACGATGCAGCTAGTAGATTTTATGATTTACTTAGAGATGCTGATGAGCTACTTTGGAACGGTTGTGAGAGTCACACTATCTTGTCTGCAGTTCTTCAACTAATGAATTTGAAGTCCGAGTATAATTTGAGTCAATCATGTTTTGACCGTTTGTGCATGATTGTGAAGAGTATGTTGCCTAAAGATGAGAAATTGCCACAAAATTTCTATCGTGCGAAAGTTATGGTCAACGCTCTAGGTATGGGTTACAAAAAGATTTGTCCAAATCACTGCATGTTGTATTTCAAGGAGCAGAAAAATGACATATCATGCCCGTCATGTGGGCATCCTCGGTTCAAGCCAAAGACAAGAGGCAATGGTAGCACGAGATCAAAGGAAGTTTCATACAAGTCGCTCCGCTACTTTCCTATCACTCCTAGATTGCAGCGATTGTATATGTCTTCAAGGACAGCTAAACACATGAGATGACATGCAAATAAAGTTCGACACGATGAAAACAAGATCACACATCCTGTTGACGCTGAAGCTTGGAAGCACTTTGATCGTACTCATCAGAACTTCGCAATGGAAGTGCAAAATGTTAGACTCGGTCTATGTACAGATGGATTTAATCCATTTGGGGGTAGATCAACTCCATACTCATGCTGGCCTGTATTTGTAACTCCATACAACCTTCCACCAAGCTTGTGTATGAAACGTCCAAATCTTTTCTTGTCTCTGTTGATCCCTGGTCCGACCTCACCTGGCCAAAATCTTGATGTATATCTAAGGCCATTGATTGATGAATTAAAAGTACTGTGGGATGACGGTGTTACCACGTATGATGCCCACAAAAAACAAAATTTCAACATGAAGGCCGTTGTTCTATGGACAATCAGTGACTTCCCTGCATATGGTATGTTATCTGGTTGGAGCACACATGAGAGGTTGGCTTGTCCGTACTGCATGGAGGATTCCAAAGCTTTTAGATTGAGGCATGGAAGGAAGCCTTGCTGGTTTGATTGCCATCGTCGATTTCTACCCAGCAATCATCCGTTCTGATGTCAAAAGAATGCATTTAAAGCAGGCACAACTGAAACGGAAGGTCCATCCTCAAGATTGTCCGGCATAGAGATTCTAAGAAGATTGCGATACTTTCCAGATGTATTAACAGATGCCCGCAGTCCTACACCCTTCCGTGGATTTGGGAAGGATCATAATTGGACGAAAAAATCTATTTTTTGGGAACTACCGTATTAGTCGACCCTATTGATACGACATAATTTGGATGTGATGCATGTAGAGAAAAATGTGTTTGATAATGTGTTCAATACAGTAATGAATATTAAAGGAAAAACGAAGGATAATCCGAAGGCCCGTATGGATTTAAAATTAATATGTAAAAGACCAGAATTGGAACTCAAAGAGTATAATGGCAAAGTACTGAAACCAAAGGCGAAGTACGTGCTCAGACCTGATCAAATAAAACATGTATGTCAATGGTTGAGACAACTGAGATTTCCAGATGGATATGTCTCTAACATTGCTCGGGCTGTGAAGATTGACGATGGACAGTTATATGAGTTGAAGAGCCATGATTGTCATATCTTTATGCAACGATTGATACCCCTAGCATTCCATGATATATTAGACAAACCTATATGGGGGGTATTGTCTGAGTTGAGCGGATTTTTCAGAACATTGTGCGCATCAGAGGTCGTTGTATCAGATGTAAAGAATCTCGAGGACTCTGTCATCACCACTGTTTGTCTGTTAGAAAAGATATTTCCGCCAGCATTTTTCGATGTTATGGAACATTTGATCATACATCTGCCATATAAACTAAGGGTTGGTGGCCCTGTGCAATATCGATGGATGTACCCATTTGAAAGGTATATGTTTTTTTATATTTGTTTCTTTAATGACAGATATTTAAAATTTGAAATGTATATTCTTGTCAGATGCATGTTCGACCTAAAAAAAAAGGTTCATAATAAAGCAAGAGTAGAAGGCTCTATTTGTGAGGCGTACACTTTAGAAGAGATTTCAAATTTCTCATCTATGTACTTCGAACCTCATATTCCAACACGTTACACATGCCCGCCCCGTAACGATGATGGAGAACAAGTAACTGTAGCTGACAAGCTGTCGATATTTCAACCACTTGGGCATGCATTTGGTAGTTGCCGATCAAGGCTATTGACAGATCGAGAGCAAGATGCAACACACATCTATATTCTTTTTAATTGCTCAGCGATCGACCCATACATCGAGTAAGTATATGTATATGCAACTCAATTATAAATCCTTTTATGTTCTATATGTGGATACATGGCTCGGTAATATAAGTATTTGTGGTTTGCAGACGATTTGATCTGGAGTTGCAAAACGAAGTTTCATATCTCACTGATGCAGAAGTACAAAAAGAACGTGAAACTAAGTTTGTGGAGTGGTTGAAACAATTGGTAAAGAAGCTAACATAAATTTTGTACTTATAAACAACACTAAGTTACTTAATTGATCGTGATCACAATCATTGTTTATGTTTGTGCGTAGGTTCACAATGGTGATGTTAAAGATCAAGGAATATGTGATTTAGAAAATGGTCCGACCAAAGTTGTGTAATGCTACAACGGGTATATCGTAAATGGTTATCGATTCCATACAAAAGACTACGGTATAAACAAATCAACGATAAATAGTGGCGTGTGTGTCAAGGGTAGCAGCTACGGTGAAAATGAACATGATTACTACGGTGTTATAGAGGAAATAATGGAGTTGACTTACTTAGGCATGAATAACAGGGTTACGATATTCAAGTGTCATTGGTTTGATCCAACTGCAACAAGACTCGACAAAGCTTCAGGCATTGTGGAGGTGAATCATAAATCCAGGTTTGGAACATATGAACCATTCATATTAGCCTCGCAAGCTCAACAAGTTTATTATACTTCATATCCGAGTATAAAAAAGTCAGATAGAAATGAATGGTGGGCAGTTTGCAAGGTGAAATCCAAACTATACCCCGAGTATGATCAGTTACAGGAAGATGAGTTAGCTGAAGACAGTGATTACTATCAATCAGATGATGTCTATGACTTCGCTTATGGTCACGATGTTGCGCATGATATGCATGTCATATCTCCATTGGCCGATGAAACATTCATAGAGGAATGTGATCCAAATGATGTACCAAGTGGATGGGCAAACAATGAAGAAGAAGAAAAAGAAGAAGAAGAAGAAGAAAGTCAAACTAGTGACGAGGAAGAATTCTCAAGCTAGTGAGCAAAATCTTATACTACAAACCTCTATTTAAATGCATTGTAATACTTGATGTGAGTTGTATTGCAATACTTGGTGTGAATGATCATAAATTTTATTTGAATGTATTGTAATACTTGATACGAATGATTCAAATGCATTGTAATACTTGATGTGAATGATTTCAATTATCTGAATGTATTATAATTTATGCAATTAACGAATGATTTGAATTAGTGCAATACTTGATGTCAATCATTTGAATTATTTGAATGCATTGCAATGCTTGATGTGAATGACTTGAATGCATTGTAATACTTGATACGAATGATTCGAATGCATTGTAATACTTGATGTGAATGATTTCAATTATCTGAATATATTATAATTTATGCAATTAACGAATGATTTGAATTAGTGCAATACTTGATGTCAATCATTTAAATTATTTGAATGCATTGCAATGCTTGATGTGAATGACTTGAATGCATTGTAATACTTGATGTGAATTATTTGAATGTATTGTATGACATATGTTATTTGTTAGAATATGGTTCGTGGAGGTTATAGTGGTCGCTCATCCAGTAGTAGCCAGGCTCAACCTTCATCTTCACGGGCTCCTGTGATAGGTATATCATATAACTAATTAGATGCTTGATTAGTTCAAATGCACATTCTGAGAATTTCTAATGTATTTTTTTACAGATGATGTTGCGCCTGTACACGACCCACCTACACCAGTTGATCACACAAGTCAACAACCAACACAGGAAACAGGGTCTTCTCAGGCTGGCACAAGAAGACTCATTCGAATAGTGTATATCGATAATCGACCGTAAGTATTTTGTTTTCAATTATTGCATATCTTTTAAATATTTTATATTGATATTTACTGTGTAACAATTCATGTGCAGCACGAGGTTTGAGCCACAAGAAGTAGTACGAAAGATTAGGAATTCACTTCTTCAACATCTACCAGGACCAGTTGCTCAATGGAAAGAGTACCCAAAGGTGGTGTTAGACAGATTGTGGTCCTCATTCATGGTATACAGTTGTTCCTCATAGTTAATGTGTTTCATATTTAATTTATTTAAGCAATGTCTACTAACTTTCTGAAAATATTTGTAGGCTTCGAATCGCTTCGCAACTACGGTGGAAGAAAATGATGCAAGGAAGGTGTGGCAGAAGGTGGCTGCCAATCAATTTGCAGACATGCTGCACACTATGAAGACTGCAGCAAAAAAAGCATCTGGCGTAGTAGATGATCCATTTCTGTGGAAGGGCCATGGTCCTATTACTATCAGGAGAGATTACTGGAATGAAATGTGCGATAAGTGGGCGGGAGATGCATTTAAAAATCGCTCTGCGAAGGCTTCACAAAATTGATCGAAGATGCCCGAAGCCCATCTACACACAGGTGGATCTAAGACATTTGGGAGCCACTAAAGAAAATGGTAACTCATCAATATATAATATTAATTTTATAAGTATTGTTGCAAACTTGTGTACTAAATCTTTTGTCATTTAACTTCGCAGGAAGCAGAAAAAGGAGGCAGTGTACCATATAAGGATGTGTTTGTAGAAACACATAAATGGAAGACCACGGGAGTCTTCGTATCAGAGAAGGCGAGAACGACAACGATATGTATTAATTCTATTAATAATCATTGCAATATATATGCAAGTTATCATAATGTTATCATTAATTATTAATGAATACTTTAAACATTATTTTGTAGGAGGCATATGAGCAACAGATGGTAGAGCGATATGGCGATGACGCTACTCAGCATCCATCATTTGATCCTGCAGCATGGGTGACTGCAGCAGGTGAACCCAAAAAAGGTCGCGTGTTCGGGTTTGGGAGTAATATGAACACTTCACCAGTTATTGGTTCTTCCAGTTACGACTCACCGACTTCTTGCGCCGACATAAGCTCCAAGCAGCCGACTATTCTTTCTGGTGATGATGTACGCCAGATCATTAATGAATCATTGAATAACTACTTTCAATACACCGTCGCCCCCTTTCTCCGAAATGAGATAAAGGCCGTTGTTCAGGATAGGGGATCTTCGATTCCAGGTCCCTCTCAGGTATAATCACATATTCAGTTTTTTGACTGCCTTAGAGCACATATGAGCATGCTATAATAACATATAGAGTTTTTTTATTGCATTAGAGCACATATGAGCATGCTATAATCACATGTAAAGTTTTTTTGTCTGCCTTAGAGCACATATGAGCATGCTATAATCACATATAAAGTTGCTTTGCCTGCCTTAGAGCACATATGAGCATGCTATATTCACATATTCAATTTTTTGACTGCCTTAGCACACATACGAGCATGATCGAATTACATATATAGTTTTTTGCCTGCCTTAAAGCACATCTGAGCATGGTAGAATCACATATAAAGTTTTTTTAGATGCCTTAGAACACATATGAACATGCTATAATCACATATTCAATTTTTTGACTGCCTTAGCACACATATGAGCATGATAAAATCACATATATATATATATATAACTTTTTATCTGCCTTAGAGCACATATGAGCATGATAGAATCACATATAAAGTTTTTTTGACTGCATTAGAACACATATGAGCATGCTATAATCACATATTTAGTTTTTTGACTGCCTAAGAACACATATGAGCATATTATAGTTACATATTCAGTTTTTTGACTGCCTTAGCACACATATGAGCATGCTATAATAACATATAGAGTTTTTTTACTGCCTTAGAACACATATGAACATGTTATATATCATTTATGATAGAATCACATATAAAATTTTTGGCTTTGCCTGCCTTAGAGCACATATGAGCATGCTATATTCACATATTCAATTTTTTTACTGCCTTAGCACACATACGAGCATGATCGAATCACATATATAGTTTTTTGCCTGCCTTAAAGCACATCTGAGCATGGTAGAATCACATATAGAGTTTTTTTAGATGCCTTAGAACACATATGAACATGCTATAATCACATATTCAATTTTTTGACTGCCTTAGCACACATATGAGCATGATAGAATCACATATAGAGTTTTTTTATTGCCTTAGATCACACATGAGCACATGATAGAATCACATATAGTGTGTAATTTATTTCATTATATTTTGTTTATCCATACTGACTGTTCTTTTCTTGTGTAGGCTGCTAGCGATAATCAGGGTAGTGGAGCTGAAGGGACAGATAAAGACAATGAACAAGAAGACGCACAAAATCTTGGCGATGATTAGAGGACTGTGTTGAAGAAGTTCTATTTTTTTTATTTTTCCTAATTGTAATTGTTGAATTGTAAATAATTAAACTTCTTAATTTTAAGGTGGAACGATTAATTGTTGTAGATTCTTGTTATATGAATTTTTTTGTGTGGTTTGTTTTTTATTTACAGAAAATATAAATTGTACAGGAAATAGAAATTGTACAGTTCTCGGTAATTAATTTTCAAATATTTTTTTTTAATTTTTTTTCGTGTTTGCGACGGATTAGCGACGGAACCATCCGTCGCTATTCATATTAATCTAGCGACGGCATAGCGACGGAAGTAAATCCGTCGCCAAGCCGTGGTCGTCGTTTAGTACCGGCGGATTGGCGACGGAATATAGCGCTCGTTATTCCGTCGCAATTAGCGACGGACCTGGCGACGGAATTATTCTGTCGCCAGTTAGCGTCGAAATATTCGCGACGTAAGCATACTGTCGCCTCGTTGTCAGCGACGGATTAGCAACGGATTAGCGACGGAATGTGGTCGTCGCTAATCTACTGCTTTGTTATAGTGTATGTTCATCCTTATATAGAGATAGAGGAGTAGACCGTAGAGGTCCAGAAAACATCCAGCTCTGATACCAATTGTTGGGTCAAATCGACCCCAGAGACAAAAACATTTGGTACATGCATATTGTAATAAACGGTAAATGCAGAGAACAGAAGAAGCATGTACCTGATGTCCCTGCCATTGCTCGATGATGAAACTCGAGCGTCTGAATGAAGCGGGGAAGTCTTTTCCTCTAGGTTTTCTCTGTCGTAGGTGAGTCACTGCACAAAATGAGAAAATATAACAAAGACCCAACCATGTATATGAAAACCCTTTTGGAGAAACAACTTATGCACGCCTGCCCTCAACCATGCAAGTATACTTAAAAGTTTCTCCGTAACTGATTAACAATTATAGATAAGCCCACGACTAAATGAGACTTATCCCCATTTCAAATTGCCGCATATTTGACGTCCATAACTGTTAGTTAGGATAAATGGATCTAGATTCAATCCGAATCCAATTGAATCTAATCTAGATTCAAAATACTAACACTGCAAAGCTGATATCATGACTATCTCATTCAAGATTTCTCTGTTCCCATGTTTTGATTTTGATGAAAGTTGTTTAACTGCAATCACAATACTATTTGGCAAATTTCCCTGCTTTTATGTAGAGCATAAAGTATAAGAATAAAGCAAGCAGGAAATACTAAGACCAAACACATAGTTCACAATGCCGAGTAATAAAAACAAAATCAACATTCATTTTGGACGAAAACCATCTCATAATGGATGAGTGCAAGAGAATATGCTTTCTATTCAAACTATACTTTCAACCTGTAATCCACATTTGAAATGAAGTAATCAACAAACACAAGAGAATGCCACTAAGGGCTACAAGAGAGCACAAATACACAAAGACGGTCAAACAAATACAATCTCACAATGAAGACAATCACCAAACACAAATCTCATAAGAGTATAAAAAAATAAAATTGTATAGAACCTCAAATATGCTTGGAAAAACATGTATTACAACATACAAGGGAGCCCTATTTATAGAGCCAGATAAGAGGAATGAAAGACAGTCCAACTAGTCATTGGACTGCTGGTCATATTTATGACCATTGGGAGCAGTTTAATGACTAGTTGAACTGTTCCAACAGTCATTTTGACTACAAAAATAATAAAACAGAAAAATAATGAAATAAAAATATAAAAAAGACTGTGCAACCCTTATTACAACAAAGGAGATGAACAAAATACTAATATATATCCTTACATTAAACATATTTTAACACTCTCCTTTAAACTTGTGGTGAAACCAATGAAAGTTTGTTAAGAAAAAAAATTTAGTAAGGGAAGAGCTTCGGTGAAGAAGTTCGCGATCTGAAATTCATTCAGTACATATGGTAAATCAATGGTCCCTAATGTTTTTCCCAAATGCAATGACAATCTATCACAATGTGCTTTCGTACATTTATGAAATATATGATTGTTGGCTATATATATGACACTTTTGTTATCACAACATAGTTTTCTAGGTTCTGAGACATTTACTGCCATATCTTTAAGTAAAGAGCTCTTCTCAGCGAGACGAGCTCGATTGTTGTTGTAGTCATCGCCCTGTATTCAACTTTCGCAGAGGGCAATAATACATTCTGTTTCGTTTTACATCTCCAGGATATAAGGGAATAAAAAAAATCAATAGTTGAATATCAATTATTGGGATCACCTCTCCAGTCAGAGTCAATATATGCAATAAAATTTAATGATGAAAAATAAGATAAGAGTTTCCCTTTAGATATAGTATTTTTAATGTATCAGACTATTCTCAACACATCACTTACGCAGACCGAAATTGATGCATACCGAAATTGACTTACAATATGCACTGCATGCACAATATCCGATCTAGTAATAAAAAAATACGTTAGTGACTCAATAAGTTGTCTATAAAAAGTTGAATCATCCAACAAAACTCCATCTTCAACTCTCATTTGGCATTGATCACTTCAAGAGTGTCAACATGTTTTTCATCTGTGATTCCTGAATGTGCAATAATATCAACTGTAAACTTCATTTGAGACAAGATGTATTCTCTTGGCGAATAAGCTACTTCAATAACTAAGAAATATCTCAAGAAATCAAGCTCAGTCATATCAAAAAATTTCTTAAGCATAAATTTAATTTCTTCAACTCCTTTCTTATCACTCTGAGTAATGATCATATCAACAACATATAAGAGAAAAACGACAAGCGTAGAACCTGTAGTTCTTATAAAAAGAGCATTGTTAGTATAACATGATTTAAAGCCAAGATCTAACATGATCCTATTGAACCGATCATACCAAACTTTTAGGAGCTTGTTTAAACTCATATAAAACTTTACGAAGGTAAAAAACCATACTTTTCAATACTTAGACCATGGAGAGGAGCCATATAGACTTTTTCATTCAAATTACCATTCAGAAAGACATTCTTAATATCTAACTGATATATAAGTCAATTCCTAATGGATGCTACAACAACTAGAGTCATAACCGTGGTCCTACGATCTATTGAAACAAAGGTTAATTATTTATAAACTTGGTTATTTTATTTATATTTATGTAATATGAAAGTATGAGTCGTGTGCCATGTTCTTATTTGCAAGCTATTTAATATTTTGCATTGTTCTTGTGAGATGTGCATGCAATATTATCTATGATTCTATATTGCACTTTGAGTTCAATGTTACAACTACGATCTATTTAAAGACATAAATGCTTCATATGTGATTTTGTGGTTGTATTTTGTGCAATTAATCATTGCTTCATGTGATATATTTTTTTTAACACTTAATTATCTATAAACTTGGTTATTTTATTTATATTTATGTAATATGAAAGTATGAGTCGTGTGTCATGTTCTTATTTGCAAGCTATTTAATATTTTGCATTGTTCTTGTGAGATGTGCATGCAATATTATCTATGATTCTATATTGCACTTTGAGTTTAATGTTACAACTACGATCTATTTAAAGACATAAATGCTTCATATGTGATTTTGTGGTTGTATTTTGTGTAATTAATCATTGCTTCATGTGATATATTTTTTTTAAAATTATTGGTATTTTTTTTATTTTTTGAAATTTTTTATTGAAATTTTATGATACATTTATGATACGATACAATATAATGTAACTTTGGGCCCGACCGATGCAGGTAACAATACGACACTTGCAAGCTTGATTTCTTTAATTTCACTCGACCTCACAAAATGATCATTTGTTTGTGTTATCAAATCATAAACAACATAGTGCAAGTTAGTTGATTTATGCGCTAACAACTGCATATTGTAAATCCAAACTGCATATATATATATATATATATATATATATATATATAGGGGTGTCAACGGGTCTGGTTTACTAAAATCTGACTCAGACCAAACTCTATAGGGTTCGGGTATGGTGATAAATAAGAAGATCCGATTAAGACCATGGCCTGGACCCGAAGGTCCGATTAATATATGGACCCGGGTATCGTTTGTGAAATTGTATACTAGACCCAGGTCTAACCTGAGTCATGATTAAGTTCCTCAAATTTTCATTGTAAAAATGATAAAAAATATTGTTTTACTGGTTATGGCCAGGGTCTGGTTCATGTAGTTCTTATCGGGTCTGGGTATGGTTTCTTTTATAATGGGTCCGATTAGATCCGAGTTCGGACTCGATACCATACTCGAAAATCAGGGCTAGGTCTGGTTCCACCTGGGTTCGAACCAATCCCGACTCGTTGACACCTCTATATATATCCATAAAATATTAGAAAACATGAGATTGTATTTGTATTACCTGCACTTGATTGCATGGAACATGCACTACATGCCCTTGATTTTGCCTAAGATTGTTGCCTGATCCTTTGGCTTAAAGATCTATTGGCATTTGGCACATGAAGAAACACCGTAAATGATGCTTGTATACCATGAGATAAAGAAAAAAGGTGTTTGTGTTTTTTCTTTCTATCTTCTTAACCTTTCTATCTTGGAAAGCACCAAGATAAATGGGAACGATTGCTGTTATATCGACATTAAATTGTCATAAAGTGGCAAAATAGCTTTAATCATAATTCAATTGGGACTTTTTTTGTTTGATAAGCAATTCAGTCTGGAAACTTAGTTTTCTCTATATGTCATAAAAAAGGGTGGCAAATTTCATCATCACTTAGAAGAAGGGTTTTGGTTCTGATTATTTGGATCATTGGTTTAACTATGAAGCATTTATTTTATATCGAGGAAAAGCTTAGACTCTTCATGTTTAATTCAAGGATACATTAGCACGCATGGTGAGGATTTGGAATATTGTCTTTTTTGTCAAAATAGAAATATGATCATTTACTCCTCGGTTCCATAATTGTAACGACCCCAACTCGTACTCATGAAAAAGTGACAAATTTTTTTAAAAACAAGTGCGGAAACAATCCCAAAGACCCGGGGCCTTTACAGTTAAATACAACAACCACCACCACAAGGGATCTTATACTCATCTTTACCAAACCAATCTAAACTTTATTTATTCAAATGCATATAGTTTGAGACATAAGTAAATAAAAGTAAAGAAAGCAAAAAGAAAGAGCCACGCCATCGTAAAAATCTGCCATGCAGTCGTATAGTCCCCTCGTGACCCTTTTCAAAAGCAGTTTCTCCCCACTAGGCATCTGAGGCTGCAAAAAACATAAAAAGTAGGGTGTCAGAATCCAAAGAATCCTGCGTACGAATCCCTCTGATGAATCAAAAAAGTAAAAAAATCATAAATAAGATTCATGCAATATTTTAGAGAGACATAAATATAACACATTCATAATTCAACTAATCATTCATGCAATAGAAAATAATTATTAAGCATGAAAAAACATTTAATAAATAACATAAATCATAATTTAAGCATTAAAAATATTTAATATGCATTAAGAAACAATATTATGCACTCACCAATATATCACAGTTAAGGGAACAAATAAATATGCATGATCTAACGCATAGCATGAATATGCATGATTTCAGTGCAATGCATGAATAAATTATTATCTTTCATCATAGTTTTTTTTATATGCATGTCCATATTAAATACACATAATTCAAGTTCCTCTTTTTAATTACTGTTGTCCGAAGATATTCTAAACATGTAAAATTCCTGATGTCAAGTTAAGTTCCCAGGGTAGCTTAACACACAATTTGTATTTTATTACTGAGTTCCAAACTTAGCCCTCGACTGAACCAGTCTTCGGAATATTAGACCACCCATCTAATGTCAGGGACATTAGGGACCACCCATCCACAAGTGCTACTTTTCTTGGTATACCAAAATAATAGATGTGTCTGCACACCACCCCCAGACAATGTAATGCCCCAACATCCCAACTTGGAAAATCCTTAAGTTTTTAGGGTAATTTTTTTTTGGAAGCTTTGAGCAAGCGAAAAAACTCACAAGGGAAAAACAATTGGAAATTCAGGCGGGTCATATGGTGAACAACAAAAAAAAACATTTTATTTATTACAACTTGATACATGAAGAATATACATCATTTCCCTTCTCAAAAGATCGTTGCCAAGATCTCAAGTTCCAGAGTGTGGGTTCAGTTCGCCGCCGCACATCGAACTCCGTCGCACCACGACAAGCTAGCCACCTGTATCCCCATAAAATAGGGTTAGTACTCTTGCGAGCTGGTGAGATAAACCATCCATACATTATCATTTTAAGGAAGAGCATATAGTATGAAGCATGATACAAATATAACATAACTCAAAAACTACGAGTAACAGGCTATAACTGACATGATGAAACAGTTAGAAACATTTGAACCAAGGTACATATGCGTGTGTCAAGTAGGTGCAAGTGATGCAAGTCTAAACAACAGTGAAAATAGCAGGTACAATGAACTACTATGAACTGAACAAGGAAAATAAGCCAATCAACTACTGAACAACGAAACGAGGGAACTAAGCGAAATAAAGAACTGAGCCACACAACTGCTGAACAACAAGCAACTAAGGAACCAAGCACAAGACAAGTACAAGAATAGTACTAATACTAGCAGTGCGGTAGAGGTAATACTAAGTGATAAGCGGCAATGTCAAGCATTAACACATCTAGATAGTAATATTAAGCATCTAAGCAAGGAAGATACAATTCCAACACCATGGTCCAAGATAAGCAATATTATCATGATCACACGATTAACATGATTATGGAATTAGCATTTGCATTCAAGGGCAACGATGAATGTTTCATATATATATATATATATATATATATATATATATATATATATATATATATATATATATCCGAAGCACATGGGATATACTACAAAAGAAGATACGTGTAACCACACATTTTTAGCATAAGTGAGCTTAACTCACGAAATAGGTCTACAACCCACACAAACTCTCCACGGAGTTCATAACATCTAATCCAGTCTCAAGACCAGCATATATTTCTACAATGTACTTCAAGTCCCCTTTCATACTTATGGGACAGATCAAGTGTCAAGGATAAATCATGTGCTCAGTGCACACATACACGAAACTAATCGGGCATTTAAGCAGTAAAGCAATTTAATAATGGAGCCATTATGATGATGAAAATCATCTCATACACCAATCCATAATTAGGCTTAAATATGCGTATCCAGTCACAATTCCTCCTTCTGAGGTACTTAGGCCCATCGGGCCTTGTGTTCAACGTATGGCAACACGAGCAGAAATGTTGAGGTCACACTCAAACATTTACGTGCTCCAGCATAACCAACATAGTGAAGAACCTTGCCGACGAAGGCGATAACCATATATTGACAATCAGAGATGTGACAAGCATTAGCTTAATGCCAATGGGTGAATTACCACATATATACGTGTACCGATGTCGCATATCATCCATAGGACGTTCGCGTCAATACGTGCAAAAGCAATGTATAATTAATCAACCGTCAACGTAAATGTTAATATTTACGTATCGCATTTCTATTCACATGTGAACACGTGCAAGGGCTAAGTGGCATTCAAAAAAGCAGTAAACAAGTAGTCACATTATGATATTTGCAATTATAACATTGCAAGTGTATCCAACCCGTGCCTTTTTGCATGAATTCAAACTTTGTGAATGCCTCGTGGTCCCTATGGGGTACGCAACGAGGTCTTAGCTATATCATTCACGCGCTCAACCTCACACGACCCAAGGAAAAACACGTCGCTGGTAAAAGCGATCTCACACCTAAAATCAAGGTTCAAACAATTTTTCTTCCAAACTTAACCAAATTTTTGACAAGATCATAAAATGACTAAGTATGAAAAAGTTGCGATATTACAGTAATTCCATTCGAGTTAAGTTTCTCTTTTGCAAACATTCAAATATGTCACCTGCAAACATAAGCAACCATTGGATTTTTTGTTTTCGAGAGAAACATACTAGTATTGAATAAGGAGAGGAATAGTAGAATGGATTGAGTATGATGAATTATCACACTCCATATAAAAACTATACTAAAACAGAGTATAGTAGGGGATAAAACTCCCTGTAAACAACCAGCATAACATTTTGTTGTGACCAACCCAATCCTTTGGTTGGTTCCACCATTTCCTGTACACCCTACAGGTCAGGTCACATCTCAGTTGCTCGAGGATGTGATCAACGAAAGTGGAGGAATTGCAAAAAATGCGCTGGTTATGCTATGTTAAAAAGAATACCATTCATGCAAACATGATAAAGAAAAGAAAAAGAGTATTTATGTGGTTCGGTCTTATAAGACCTACATCCACAGACACCAGAAGCTTGATTTCCATTATGCAACTTCACCTATATATATAGGTGAAACAAGAGAGACAGGGGAAAGAGAATTGATTACATGGGTAAAAAACGAAGGGCCACCTTGAGCAATGAAAGAGGCCTCCTTGAAACTTTAAACGTCACCTTGAAACCCAACATCACTTTGAAACCCCAAACGTCACCTTGAAACCCAATGTTACCTTGATCCTTGTGGCATCATTATTCATTTCTGGTGCCTTAATACAACCAACTCATTACTCCCCCTCAAGCTGTCAAGCATATATATTATATGTTGCCAGCTTGCTCAAAGCATATCGAAGTTGATCTTTTGGCACAACTTTAGTCAAAACATTGGTATCAAAGCATATCGAAGTTGATCTTTTGGCACAACTTTAGTCAAAACATCAGCTAATTGTTCTGAGCTGAAGATGAAGGGAGTTGATATGTCTTTATTTTGAACTTTATCCCTAACAAAATGACAATCAACTTCTGTGTGTTTTGTTCTTTCATGAAAAACTGAATTTGCCGCTATATGGATAGCTGCTTGATTATCACAATACATAGGCATAGGAGTTTTAACTTCAAAGCCAATTTCTTCTAACAAAGCTTTAGTCCATGTTAACTCACATGCAGTTGTTGCCATAGCCCTATACTCGGCTTCGACACTTGATCGATATACAACTTTTTGTTTTTTGCTTTTCCATGCAACCAAATTACCTCCAACAAATACACAAAGACCAGTGGTAGATTTTCTATCCAATGCACTGCCAGCCCAATCTGTATCAGAATAACCATAGACATCTACCCTTCTATTTCTTTTATACCAAAGGCCTTGTCCTGGAGCTTTCTTGATGTATCGTAGAATTCTGTTAATTGCATTCATATGAGTTTTTTGAGGATTGTGCATGAACTTACTTACCTCACTAACAACATATGCTATATCTGGTCTTGTAGCTGTGAGATAAATGAGTCTACCAACAATTCTTTGGTATTGCTTGACGTCTTCTATTGGCTCCTCATCAGCCTTTTTGAGCTTGTGATTTACTTCTATGGGTGTATCGGCTGGCCTTGCACCCATTTTTCCTTTCTTATTCAAGTCTATTGCATATTTTCTTTGAGACAGGTATAACCCCTTTTTAGAATGTCCGATTTCTATACGAGGAAAATATTTCAGCTGTCCCAAATCTTTAATATCAAATACTTCATGTAAATACTTTTTGACATCTGTAATTTCATCATTATTATTGTCGGTGATAATAATATCATCAACGTAGATGAGCACATTAGTGATATGTTGAGTAATTTTCTTTACGAAAAATGAGTTATCAGAAACATATCTTTTAAATCCATTCCCTTCCAAAGCTTGGCTCAACTTTGCATACCATGCTCTCAGAGATTGTTTAAGACCATAAATGGTCTTTTTTAGTCTACAAGCAACATTTGATTTATTATAGCTTGAATGCCCTGGTGGTACTTGCATAAAAACTTCTTCATTGAGATCTCCTTGAAAAAAAAACATTTTTAACATCAAGCTGAAATAAATCCCAATTTAAATTGCAAGCAATAGACAACAAAATTCTAACAATGTTCATTTTTGCAACAGGGGCAAAAGTTTCAGTATAGTCTATACATGCTGTTTGAGAATATCCCTTTGCAATGAGCCGTGCCTTGAAACGCTCAATGATTCCATCACTTTTGTACTTGACTTTATACACCCATTTACAACCAACAAGTTTTTTATCTTTAGGAATGTCAACAATTTCCCAAGTATGATTCTTTTCAATTGCCTTGATCTCCTCATTCATAGCATCACACCATTCTTTCTTTTTACAAGCTTCTTCAAATGTATTTGGTTCTTGTATGTTTGAGACCTTAGCAAGATAAGCAAAATATTTTTGTGACACATGAGCATAGTTCAAATAATTTTCAATTGGATATGTCACGACACTATAAGTGACAAAGTCATGGTATCTTGTTGGCATCCGAATAGTTTGTTCGGACCGCCAAACAAACCAATTTTCATCACCAACATTCTCAATTGAATTACCTTCATCAAGATCAACATTTTCTCCAACCTAGTTTTCACAAGTAACCTCACATTCTTGAGTTATATTAGGAAAGACAAATCCCGGTTTTGAAGCTTGCTCCCCCTGAAATTCTTGCCCTTATTTTTCAAAAAATGATTTCTCTTCATCAAATTTCACATCTCGAGAAACATAAAGCTTTTTGTTTGCGACATCATAGTAGCGGTATCCCTTTTTAGAAGAGTCATAACCAATAAAAATACACTTGAAGGCTCTATGTTGAAGTTTGTTTATGTTAGAAGGATGTTGCCTGACATAAGCAATGCAACCAAAAGTTTTCAAATGTTTAATAGAATGTTTTCTTTCATCAAAAACTTCAATTGGAGATTTGAAATTAAGAATGTGAGTGGGCAAACGATTTATAATATAGCTTGCAGTACTGACTACATCCGCCCAAAAAGTCTCTGGGACATTCATTTGGAATAGAAGAGATCTTGTTACTTCAAGAAGATGACGATTTTTTCGTTTTGCGACTCCATTTTTCTGAGGAGTGCCAACACAAGTTGTTTCATGTTGCATTCCATGCATATTTCTGAAATTTATAAATTTTTTATTCATATATTCAGTCCCATTGTCTGTCCTTAAAATTTTTATTTTGCAGTTGTATTGTGTTTGAATCATATTGTAAAACTTTAGAAAATAATCAAACACTTCAGCTTTTCTTCTTAGAAAATATACCCATGTGACTTTAGAAAAATCGTCAATAATGGTTAGATAATATTTGAATCCATCATAAGAAGTCACAGGCGAGGGCCCCCAAACATCAGAGTGAACAAGTTAAAAAACATGAGATGACACCGTTTCTGATTGAGGAAAAGGAAGTCGGGTCATCTTAGCATATTGACACTTCACAATTGATGCAATCAAAAAGTAAATCAGGTTTTAACCTTTTCAAAATTGAGCTTGATGGATGCCCAAGTGTCAAATGCCATGCTTTTCCTTCATCATGTCGATTGATAAGAAAGGCCTTATTTTCTCCATCCAAAATATAAAGCCCCTTTGATTCCTTCCCCTTACCAATCGTCCTCATTGTCTTGTGATCCTGAAATATAACCTCAGTAGGAGTAAATATCACATTACAGTTCAAAGTATGAGTAATCTTACTAACCGACAAATGATTCAAAGTTAGACTTGGAATATATAATGCATGATCAAGTTGTTTTTCAAAAAACTTTACTTCACTCCTTCCGATGATCTCCATATGTGAGCCGTTGGCAGCAACAACTGGTCTAATACTGCTAATATTTTTAACATTCTCCAGACATGATCTTTTTCCAGTCATATGATCAGATGCCCCAGAATCAATAATCCATGAGCAGTTTGAGGAATCAGTTATAAAGCAAGAACAAGACATACCTGGTTCCTTGGAGATTGTAGCTTCCATATTGCATTTGGTAAACTCCTTGAGGATTTGAGTCAGTTTTTCAACAGTTAAGGGCTCCTCTTTAGAATCTAACTGAGTTATGTTGGCTTCAAGACGATCCTGATTGTTGTTTCCTTTTGAAAAAAAAGGTTTTTTATTTAACTTCCAACAACGATCCTTGGTATGATTGTCTTTCTTGCAATAGGTACAGAATAAGTTTTTCTCTTTACATTTTTTATGGTTTAGATAATATGAGAACTCACCATTCTGCCTTTCTTCATGTTTCAGGACAAGAGCAGACCTGCTGTTGTCAATTTCTTCATTTTTATTATTCATGACTTTTCGATGTGTATCTTCTCTCATGATGGTGGCGCACGCCGAGCTTAATATAGGAAGTTCATGGGTTATTAAAATTTGACTCCGGACTTGTTCATAATCTTGTCCAAGCCCAACTAACATTTGAAAAACTTTTTTCCTTCTCACATCACTTTTGAAAAGCAATTTGGTCAGTAATAGGTGGAATATGAGAATCAAACTCATCCCACTTGCCTTGAAGCAGACCAAGATATTCAGTGAAAGATTTATTTTCCTTTTTTAAATTATAAATTTCTTGAGCTAACTGATATCTCCTCCCAACATTATATTGTTCACCATATAGATTTTTGGTTGCATCCCACACAGCTTTAGATGAATCAAGAAAAAGAAACCCATTGTCAATATGTGGTTCCATACAATTAAGGAGCCACGACATAACCATGTGATCATTGGACTCCCATTCTTCATATTTGACATCATCATCAACAAGTTTAGATTTTTTTATATTTACATAACCTAATTTTCCTTTACCACTAAGAAATAAAGTAGCAGATTTTGACCAAGGAAGATAGTTAAAACTATTTAAAGGTACCGTAGTGATTTTCAACGAAGGATTGGCTTGCTCTTGAATCACCATCGCTTGTTGAGAGGATTGGGAAGACGATGAGCTTGATTCAGCCATTGACTATGCTATCACTTGATCAAAAAACATGAACCAAACAACCTAACTTTGATAACATGTTGAAAAGCATACCATTCATGCAAACATGATAAAGAAAAGAAAGAGAGTATTTATGTGGTTCGATATTATAAGACCTACATCCACAGACACCAGAAGCTTGATTTCTGTTATGCAACTTCACCTATATATATATATATATATATATATATATATATATATATATATATATATATATATATATATATATAGGTGAAACAAGAGAGACAGGGAAAGAGAATTGATTACATGGGTAAAAAATGAAGGGCCTCCTTGAAACTTTAAACGTCACCTTGAAACCCAATGTCACTTTAGGTCACCTTGAAACCCAATGTTACCTTGAGCCTTGTGACATCATTATTCATTTCTGGTGCCTTGATACAGCCAACTCATTATGCTCCCACCATATAAGACGTGGCCGTTAACACCCATGCACGCCACAGGAACTTCCACTTCCTCCCCTTTGCTTGTAGATGCTGCGATAAGAACCTGCCTAGGAAACAAAAGCGTTTTTCAGCTGTTGCTAAAGTTTCCCCAGGCTTGCTGTAACAAGTGACACAGGAATTAACACTCCCAAAATAAGTGTTTAATTAGTCGATTGAAGTTACTTGGCAGGTGAACAAGAAAAAATGGTCATTCTTCCTAGTGGGAAGGGAAGCTACTAATATTGAATCAATGAGCTCATTATAAGGTTACCCTTTTACTCCAAACTCAATGAAGGATATGTTCTGATATTCCAATGTTACATTATTATGCTATGATTGGAGAGGTTTATTTGTAATAACAAGCAGTTGAAAAGTAAGGATTCCTTTGCTAATCTGCTAAATCTGCAAATGTGATAAAAGGATGTGCCAATGCTGACATCTGCAAGATAACACCACAGACTTTTGTGCTAAAAGGAAAGGGCGACCTCTTGGAATTGGTAGACCCAAAATTAGGATCAAAGTTTTCAAAGAAAGAAGCAACAACGATGCTGAATTTGGCTAGTGTATGCACCAGCCCTTCTCCTTCACTTAGGCTTGAAATGTCTGTGATTGTGGATATCCTTGAAGGGCGAACAACAATTCACCAAGTTCTAAATTTTTGAGCATCAGCATTTTATAGTGGAGCTTTCTCAAGAAGTGTTTGAAGGTAAAGTACTCGACCTCAGTGTTAATTCAAATGTGTCATCCACTGTGACCAATTGTTGCAAGAAGTAACCATCAATACTATGGATATATTACAGAGTTCCGTGAAATTATTTATTAATTGTGTATTAGAAATCCTTGAGTTTTGCTTAATGTAAGTGTCAGATGCTATAGGAGCAGTTCTGATTGTACTGTCGTGTGTCATGATTCATTGCAATCTTTTTGTTAATTCCCTGACTGCATAGTGCATACACATCGTTGGATCACAGTGGCTAGTCTTGGCGCTTAATGGTTCATCGGCGCCAGCTGATCTCTATTCTTGGAATTGTTTACATAATTTATTCTGTTTCTAATTGTATCTATAACATATGTTAGAGGATCTGGATTCGATCCACGAAGTGATGAAGCTGATTACATCCAAATGAAAGCAAATCACGTTAAGGGAAAATATAGATTGTGGTTTTGGAAACAATGAGAACAGCAAGATGCCTAAGGGAGAGGATTCCTTAGTCATCAAGAAATTCCGTCGATGGTGAATCCTATATAATAGAACCTCCTCTATCTGAAAATCGGTGAGAGAGAGAAGATGAACTTCACCCGTGGACGTAGCCCAGACCACCCGAACCATGTTACATCGATCTTGCTCGTGTGCGTTCTTTGTTAACATTTTTTTTTTTTAATAATCCAAGGAAAAAATCCCTCTGGTTGGTAAAACCCTTGAGGTCCCCCTGCCCACCAAGAAGTACACCCAGCTTGACTGGGGCAAGGGACGCCACCTGTGGGTTTCAAACTTGTGATGTCATGTCAATCTTGGTGGCATTCACAAGTCATCCCTACCAGATGAGTGGAGCCATTATTTGTCTTATATGGTATAACAATTGCCTTTTACTTCCTAAAGCCCCAGTTTTGAAGGCATAAAACTTGTGCCACCCCCCCTCCCCTCCCCCCCTCAACCCAAGAAAAGCCTCCTGCTTTGCCTTGCGGAAGAAGTTGCCCATACAGGAATTCGAACTCAGGGTAAGGGGAGACCTTCCTATCCAAGAGTCCAAGACCACATGGTGGACCATTCAGTAGCTTGAGTAAGGAGAATGGTGAACACGTACGAATGGCTATTTGAAATTGTACATGCATAGAGAGAAAAGTTTAATGGTCCAATGAACCCTTCTCTTTTCAACT
Organism: Nuphar pumila; assembly: GCF_984573655.1. Classification (NCBI taxonomy): domain Eukaryota; kingdom Viridiplantae; phylum Streptophyta; class Magnoliopsida; order Nymphaeales; family Nymphaeaceae; genus Nuphar; species Nuphar pumila. The sequence goes on from NC_143251.1 coordinate 131,826,349, forward strand.
ACGAAAGCCAACCCTAAAGATCTAAACCACATGTACACTGTTCCTTAGTCAACAGATTAACATGGTGATTGAAATTGCTGTAATGAGAAATAAGAATCAAACAGACGTAGCTTTCGCATTAGCTATATGATAAAGTGAAAGATTAGGATCTGATTCATTAACAGGCTAGATTCATTTACGTCAATGTCAGATCCGGATCCATAGCAGTCAAAAACCTTGTTCTTGGGATATTTCCCAAGGTAAAATCTTATGATAAATGTTAATAAATTATTTTTTTTGCAAAAAGTCCTGGTACATCTAAAATTAAGAATATAAGAAATGTAACAAATGTACAGAAAATCATTAAAGAACATATTAAAAATCACTATAGAATCGAAATATATAAAGATAGGGAAGATCTTGAATTTGTCGACTTCAACGACGTGAATTTCTCCTGTGCCCAAATCTTGCTGATTTATACATATAAATGTAATGTATGAGAGAGAGAGAGAGTACAAGTGAAATCTGTTTCATTTTTCAATAAATATAAATATAAATACAAAAATTATTTTATGGTACATTATCCTGATCTACAGGGAATTTAAAAAAAAAAGTGCTACATTTTTTTAATTTGTTCAATATTTTGATGTTTTGAGAATTTATCGTGATAAGTCCAGAATAGTGGTGATATTTGTGGTTCAGGTTGTGATCAGATGATCTGTGGAAGTGGATCAGGTCCCGCTGAGGAGGACCCGATTATATTGTTTAATTAACTTAAGCCAAGGTGCCATATTCTCAACACTTGAGCAGCACCAATGGCCTACACAAGGACCACACTGGTCCCGTGTTATTTGCTCCTCTAGTTGAACCTGGTCCCATATATAGGCACCTCAAATGATATAAACCAGTAAGGGTGCCAACGGGTCAGGTTTGGTTAGGATCCACTTAGAACCAAACCCAGACCTGATTTGAGATGATGGTACTGGGTCTGGGCTCAAGTCTAAACGGGTCCACCATAAGAGAAACCATACCCGGATCCTATAAGGATTCCATAAACTAGACCCGGACCAGGTAAAATAATATTTTTTTATCTTTTCTACATTGAAAAATTGCATATCTTAGTTGGAACTCGGGTCAGGCTCCGGTCTGGTATGACATTTCACAAACCATACCCGACTCCATATATTAATAGGACCCTCTGGGTCCGACCCAGATTCTAATCAGAGCTTCTTGTTTATCACCATACCCAAATTGCAGATCTTAGTTGAAACTCGGGTCAGGCTCCGGTCGGGTATGACATTTCACAAACTATACCCGACTCCATATATTAATCGGACCCTTTGGGTCCAACCCAGATTCTAATCAGAGCTTCTTGTTTATCACCATACCTTGACCCTATAGGGTATGGTATGGGTCAAACCCGACCCATTGACACCCCTACAAACCAGTTATTATAAAATTTGTTGCTTTCTCTAATAAAAACATTGAGGAAGAATTAAGGGTGTCAACTGGTCGGGTTAACCAGACCCGACCTGGACCAAACCCTATAAGGTCTGGCTAGGGTCACAAATAAGAAGACCCGATTAAGACTCGGGTCCGAACTCAAAGGTCCGATTAATACATGGACCTGGGTATAGTTTGTAAAATTTTATAACAGACCTGGGCCCAAACCGAGTTCAGATTAAGAACCACAATTTTTCGATGTAAAAATGATAAAAAATATTATTTTTACCGGGTATGGTTCATGTAGTTTTTATTGTGTCCGCATATGGATTCTCTTATAGTAGACTTCATTAGATCCGGATTCAGACCCAACCTAGATGGGTCTCACAAAAATTTTAGATGCTGTTCAACATCAATGGTTGAAAAATGGATACCTGAAATTTGTCCGCCACAAAAAGCTTTGAATGGTTTCAGGGTTTGATGATGGGCGGCATCCAAAGTACCTTGGACAGCCCTTAGACTTAGTCTGCAACCCGGTGGGTTTCAAACTTGATGTCCCTTCGGCTTTCATTGAGTCAGGGGTCTTTGTGGGCCCTGGTCGCCAACTTCAAGGAAAAACACGTGGCATTACTATATTGGTGTTAGCTTAAAAGAGGGCAAGCCTTTGGGTTTAAGAATATTTTGATGCAACATCCTCTTAATTAAGTTTGAGAGAGAGAGAGAGAGAGAGAGAGAGAGAGAGAGAGAGAGCATTTCCATCTTCCGAATCTAGATGTTCTAGTGGGAAGGACAAGAAGTACCAGTCCCATCTGCCAACAAGGTAGCCACGCTCAGATAGCAAAGGAAAAAGGACCCAAGCTGGTACAGCAACTATGGATTCCCGTTCCTTAGAAGAGACGCCCACATGGGCAGTTAGTGTGGTGTGTTCTGGTTTGATTTTCACCTCCGTCCTTATTGAACGTGGTCTTCACCTTCTAACAAGAGTATGCTGTCTTCCTCTTGGTTAGTTTACCTTTCCTATTTGTTAATGGTAGCAGTTGATTGAGGTGTGTAATTGCTTGCTCATTTCCTTATAGTTTCTATTGAAAAAGAAGAAAAAGTCCCTCGATAAAGCTCTTCACAAGATAAAGCAAGGTATAGAGAACCTGAAATTTATGCATGTTTGTAGCAGGTAAGATATGTTTTCTACGAGCCCCAAGGGGTTTGGCATAGTGAGAGGGGGGCCATGGGTGGTCAGGGTTTCATTCTCACGGATGTCAGCTCCTTGCATTATCAAGAGTAAGGGTACTATACCCCTTGCTTATGCAGAAGAAAGGTAACTCCCTTGGGGCAAGGGGTGTGAGGTTTACACCGTCGGGACAGGACAGCAACCATAAGTACAGTAGGCATAGCCAGAGCAACTAGGTCTCTGATTTCAGGGTTTCTCATAAAAAAATACCTCTCTATTAACAAAATGAATAAAAAGGAATTTTAGCATTAGCTGATTTCCGTATACACTTTTTGATGGTTTCATGCAGAACTCATGTTGTTGGGCTTCCTGTCATTGCTTCTCTCTGTTGGCCAGAAACCCATATCAAAAATATGTGTGCCCAAAAGCGTTGGTGATTCCCTCACCCCTTGTTCTTTCTCCTCTTCAAAGAACTCACTCACCAATCAGGGAAATGATGGTGGTAGTGATGATGATGATGGTGGTGGTGAGGGCGCAAATAGCCTATCATCCTCTTGTGAAATGAAGGTTTAGAGATGCTATAATTTCGTCATTAATTTGAGAAATTTTCTTGCAATTTTTAATTATGATATGGGCGTGTATGATTTGTAGGGTATGGTTTCCCTTATATCCAGAAAAGGGATCAACCAACTGCACATATTCATCTTTGTTTTGGCAGTCTTCCATGTTCTCCATTGCCTTTTAATTATGGCCCTCGGGAGAGCCAAGGTATTAATTTGAGTTCTCTCTCTCTCTCTCTCTACATGCATCCCCATATTACAGCATGCAAGAAAGACTCAAGGCACTACACAGGCATGCATGCATACGTTCATGTAAGCTACTTCTAACCTAATTAAGCATACTATTTACTTAGATGAGGCGTTGGAAAACATGGGAGGACGAGACAAGAACTCTGGAATACCAATTCTCTTATGGTGATAATTCCTTTTATAGACATAACATTACTACTGCTATGATTTTTTTTTCTTAGACGAATTAAACAGTTAAATGTGTTGGAACTCATTTCAGATCCAAGGAGGTTCAGGCTGACCAGACAAACCTCATTTGGCCGACGGCATTTGAAGTTTTGGAGTGACCATCCTTTTCTCCTTTGGCCAGTATGTTATTCGCATCATACTCACGAATCCCCCTTTAAAAATTTTAGGAGAGCAAAAATCTGGCGATATTAAAAAAAAAAACTAGTTTTACTATGGAAAATCTTAGAAATGTATTCATACATAATATATATAATATTTTCATCTATATATTACAAATATATAATATAAATATTCATAATCTAAAAGTATTGCAAGAACTGTTTTGGTTGCATTAATGATGGGCTAAGATCAGGTGAAAACTATGATTATTTTCAATATAAATGTTGTTTTAAAATACCACGTTATTTTTGGTATAACACTAGCTATTGAAAATATCGTGTTAAAATCCTGATATATTTAAAAAAAATAGGTGATACTTATGACATAAATTCATACCAAGTCTTTCAAATTTATTTACTGAATTAGTTAATTAATGAACTCATCCATCTGATATTCTTTACTCTTTTGGTGCAGGTTTGTTTCCTTAGGCAATTTTCCAAGCCGGTGACTAAAGCAGACTACTTCACTCTTCGGCATGGATTCATAATGGTGGGTTGCTTGTAAAACAGGTTACAAAAGATGCCAATTTTTTTTATATATTTATGGATTATTTTTGATCTGTTGAATAATGGTGAGTTGCTTGTAAAACAGGTTACAAAGAATGTCAAAATTATTTATTTATTTATTGAATTTTGGTCTGTTTCAGGCCCACCTGGTGCAAGGTAGCAGCTACAATTTTCAGCAGTTCCTGGTCAGAGCTCTTGACCAAGACTTTGAGTTGGTTGTTGGCATCAGGTCGGTTTGGTAATTAAGTTTTGATTTTTTATTGAGAGCGCATCATTTCTAGGGGTATCAACGGGTCGGGTTTGGTTTGGACCCAGGTGAAACCAGATTTGGACCAGATTTTCGGGTATGGTATTGGGTCCAGACACAGGTCCAATCGAGTCTATTATAAGAGAAACCATACCCGGATCGGATAAGAGCTCCATGAACCATACCCGGTAAAATAATATTTTTTGTCATTTTTACATTGAAAAATTATGGGTCTAAATCAGAACTCGGGTCGGGTCTAGGTCTGGTATAAAATTTCACAAACTATACCCAGGTCTATGTATTAAACGGACCTTCGGGTCTGGACCCAGGTCTTAATCGGGTCTTCTTATTTGTCACCATACCCTGACACTATAGGGTTTGGTCCGGGTCAGGTCTGGGTAAACCTGACCCTTTGACACCCCCTAATCAGGACAAAGCTGCCTTGGGTAGGGATGTAAAAGGGTAGGGCTCAGGTTGGGTTTAGGCATTAACAAGTCCGGTTTGGTTTCAGATTCGGGTTTAGATGGAATTAAATAAAACTGAATCCAGAACTGACTAGCTTAAAACATGACATTTACACATAATGGGGCTGGGTTTTAGTCAGATCCGGGGTTTTGTCTGCTTCCAGATCGGGTTTGAATGCAAAACTCAATACCGAACATATTCGGATCTGAAATTTTTTACCAAACTCGAGTAAACAGTTTCGGTTCGGTTCGGTCGGGTATCCAAACCACATCCGTTCTGTTTTCATCCATACTTGGATGCCGTTCATCGTCTCTTTCTTATTGGTTCAGCCATTTTTTTTTCGGTGCTGTAGATGCCGTTCATCTAAAACTTGAATGGCTCTGGGAAAAATTTGTGTGACCCATCTAAAGAAAGAAGCCATCCGTTAATGGCTCCCCTTCATCAAATGGATGAAGGGCGTCCATGTATGCGCTCTTTAATTTGGTTTATGCTTTCGTCTTTCAATGATGTCAAATCGGAGAACTCAGGTGAGCTACTTTCTCGCTGTACAGATTGTGGATCTGGATCGTTTCCCTTCTGCTGATATTTTTCAACGCTCGTGGTACGACTTTTCACATCACATCATCTCTCTCTCTCTCTCTCATATGTATAGTGTTACTCTAACCTTGAAACTCTTTGTACTATTACGTATAGTGGCAAACGAATTGAGCAGCTCGTGACTCGGCTTGGCTTGGCTCGTCATGAACTCGCTGGTGATCGGTTCATAGCTGACAAGCTGAGCCACGGGCAGCTCATTTTGCTTAAACTGGTCGAGCCTGAACACTGGGTGTTTGGCTCGGCTTGTCTTGAGAGAGCTCGTATAGATAGAAAATTATATTTTTATATATAATATATATTTTATGTATAAAATATAAAAAGAGAAGGATTAATAATATATATATATAATCTGAATTGTTAAGTGTAATATATAATTAATATATATATTTAAGTATAATATATGAAAATATCTATATTTTTTCTAAGGCAAGCTGAGGTTAGGCAGACCCCTCTACCAGTTAGACAACTATACCATTGGGTTTTGAACCTGCAACCTCCCAACACAAGGTGACTTGCACTAGCTGCTCCTATCAGACAAGCGGAACCCCCATTGGTGAAAATATATATGTTCCATTTATCAATAACATGAAATGTTTTTACACGAGCCAGCTCGTCTTATTTGGGAATGAGCTCGGCTCGACTAAACACAAACAGAAGCTGAGCTACGAGCTCAATCTATTGTTAACGAGCCGAGCCGGAACATGCCCACTTCTGTTAGTCCGGCCCTATTTAGAGTCTTGGAACTCTTTATAGTATTACATTAGCTTTAGTGGCGTTGAATATAGCAAACTTTAAAATGTGTAACCACTTTTAGAGGTAGATTATGCCTGCTGTTTTAATGGAGAAAGAAGAGACAAATATTATTAATATTTATTTGAAAAGTTAAAGTGATGTTTTGACTTTAAAAAGTAAACTTGCAATTTAAAAATAGCTAATGACATATATGACACTATTTTTTGGCATAATACATAACTGATCATGAACAAGAAAATAGGACAAACAGTTTTGCTCTTTTGTCACTTGAAAAAAATCAAACGTTTGATTTTTTTAGCGACAACTTACATGATGCCTGATTTTTTTAGGTGATAACTTAGACTAGTGTTTGATAAAGACACTTAATTTTTCAATTGACAAAAAGGCAAAACCACAACAAAAAATCAATTTGCTAGATTTATACTATTCTCTAATTCTCAGCCAATCTTGGTATTGTGTGCAAACCATCTGTCTTTGTTGGTTTAAAAAATACCATTTCTTTATAAGTATTTTAGTTATTTTAATAAATTAAAACTGCTGACATCCTTATAAAAGCTTAAGGTATATACATATAATGGGTAGGTGCGAAATTATAGATGCTAAATGATATGTGCTAAATGAGCTTTTCAGGTTTTCTCATTTTACTTTTAAATTCTTACAGTACAGATGTGATCCATGTACTTGATTTTATAGGGATCAGCTATGAAGTGTTTAGTGCCGACACATGGGTGGATTTTTATAAGGTTCAAAAAATCAACAGTTCAAAATCTTTGTAAAGTTTAAAGGCTCCAAATATCATTTTTTTTTCATAGAACACACATGATCCAGGTGTGAATTCCTCATAAATTGACTATGTCCAACACATTTATGGGATCGAAATTGCGAAAAAATACAAAAAGAGCAGAAAAAGCCATTTAGCATGTATCAATTTTCCACATACCCAATTCTCTCTCTCTCTCTCTCTGTATATATATACAGTGAAATGAAACCTACGAAATTGTCACCGTGCTCAATGAAACATGCTAATTGATTGAAAAACTCATATAGCATATTTTAATTAGCACAGATGTATTACCCCATATATAATCTTTTGCTGACTACTTTGCCATAATCGCAGGGTTTTATAACTATTTTTGGCTACCATTTATACCTTTGGCGGTAAGATTGAGGACCAACTTTCAGCCATCTCTTCAGTAGCATCTGCAAATATTGATAAAAAAAATTTAAGGAAGAGAGGTGCAATATATATTTTTGTGGTAATCTTTGGCTTCTTTGCATAGATGGTCTTGGTTGTTGGAACCAAACTTCAAGTTATCATCACTAGAATGTCAGTGGAGAGTGAACAGGAATCGAGTGTTGTTGGGGGCACATTGCTAGTGAAGCCTCATGACAATCTCTTCTGGTTCGGACGGCCTCAATTTATGCTACACCTCGTTCATTTCATCTTATTTCAGGTATGATATTTGGAACATAACATAAGATTATCATTTTCACCTCCTTTTTTAACACTTGTGGGTTACACATGGCCATGGTATTGATCCAGTGATGGCATTTTAGGGGGAGTTTAATTCACGGACAGGCCTAGACAAGAACACCCTGTCTTGTCTTGTCCGCCGGGCAGCCCTAAACAAGGACGGTAAAATGTTTTTCCTTTTGGTCCAAAGTTGTCTGTTCTGTTCTCCCCCGTTCCAGGGAAGAGGGCAGAGTACGCTCCAACAAGAAAAAGCATCCCAGATCAACATTGTCCTGCACGCCCCACGTTTGCATGGTCAAGCGGGCACACTTGAGGCCCATGTGGTGCACGGACTGTCCGCGCAATCAAACAATCAAACGCCCCCTTAACAACCTGATGTGTGCTAAAGAAATATGGCCGGTCCACGATTCAGTTCCACCCTTATGTCATCCCCATCGTTATAACCCATCTTGGAATCTTATTGTTGACAGTTTTTTTTTAATCAAATCATGTGATTAGGGGTGTCAATGGATTGGGTTTGGTTGGGACCCAGGTGGAACCAAAACTTGGACCAGATTTTCGGGTTTGGTGTCAGGTCCGGACCCGGGTCTAATCGGGTCTACTATAAGAGAAACCATACCCGGACCCAATAAGAACTACATGAACCAGACCTGGACCATACCCGGTAAAATAATATTTTTTGTAATTTTTACATTGAAAAATTGTGGGTCTTAATCGGAACTTGGGTCGGGCCCAGGTCTGGTATAAAATTTCATAAACTATACCCAGGTCAATGTATTAATCGGACCTTCTGGTCCGGACCCGAGTCTTAATCGGGTCTTCTTATTTGTCACCATACTCGGACCCTATAGGGTTTGGTCCAGGTCGGGTCCCGTTGACACCCCTACATGTGATCTACATGGTCCACCTAGTGAATATTGGTATTTGAATTGCCAGAATTAAACCTATATGCATAAATTGGTGATTTCAAAACTCCACAGTTGCAAAAACACCAACATTTTAAGAAAATAGTATTTGTCAAAAACTGAAATCCAGGGATTGATTCCTTTCAGATTAACAATACTGAATCCATCTACAGGTTCCGATCTAATTAAAACAACTTGCAACAATGAGATCCCATAGGTTTATGAGGATAGGGATGAATAGAACCAAACTGGCCAATGGATCCTCAACTGGTTGGTGATTACACCTGATCCCGTTGGTTCCGTAAAACCATCAGCAGCATAGAGTTTGCATCATTCATGATTTCTTACACCACATCCAACTGCAAAAAACTCTCGAATCACCTTGCATATAAAACCATCAGCACCATAGAGTATACATCATTCGTAATATCATTCACCACATCCAACCGCAAAATATGTTTGATAGACAGCATGAAATTAATGTGATCGAGTTCATGAACGCCAAGGTTGAATGAAATATGACCAGCTTTCATGAGTACTTAAGCAGCTCAAATAGTGTAATACTCTTCTAATTGGGACCTACTTGGCTGAAATGGCAGATGCAAACTGGGCCAATGTCCTTCCAGGTGCTCAGGTGCCACTGCTGGATCTGTTACCCATATGCACCCTCTGTAACAAATATCGCGAGATTTATAAAAATCTCGCGATAATATTGCGAGAAATTGCCTGAAAGTTTAAAACGGCAATTTCTCGCGAGATTTTCAAACCGTGACAAATATCATGATATTTACCGTTTTAGCAGATATTTATCACAATATTTTTATTTTTAAATGTGTTTTATTTATATTTTCTTATAAAAAATAAATTTTTTATATATTTTAATTCATTTTTTACTGCCAAGATTTTACCGAAAAAATGCAAGATTTATGAAAATTTTCAAAATAGGACTCTAGAGATTTTGCCGTTTTAAACTTTTGTCACTATGTATGCACCATACCAACAGCTTGTCATGAGTAGGCTGGTGAAAAGCACAATCATGAGTAAAGCTTGAGATGTTCAAGCTTTGGCTGGTTTAGACCTAGCCCTAGCTCAAGCCCGTGGTGATCGAACCTGAGAGATGAGCCATCGAGACTTCTTGGACTTCTTGGTTTTCAAAAAGTAGCTAGTTGTTTTAGCTTCGGCAACTAATGACGTTAGTTCTTGGTTTCTGGTCCATAGTCACTGATCTTGATTATACCGTTGTTGGAGAAGGGGAAGGGGAAGGGGAAGGGGAAGAGTGGAGATTCTTAATGGGTAAGGTGTTTTGCCGAATGTTGTTAGTATCGTTGTAGCGGCAGAAAATCGATACGATACTAACCTGAATCGGCTATAAAAAATGCTTAAGTTTGTTTTTTAATAATTTTAACACATGTAACATTCTGATTGACACAAAATATTTTTTAATCATTAAAGCGTCAGATTAGGTGATGTGCCAGAATATGAATGCTTTGCGTTTGAAAATCACCACCGTTCATGGCCTTCATCACCACCACTCAATATGTAGGCAATAGGGCCCACCAAAAAGCACTGCTATCAACATTGCACAAAGATATAAATAGCACTAATGATGGTGATTTCAAAACACAAAAAATTGTGTTGTCATATCACCTGATCCGACCCTTATCATCTTTGCTATTTGTTATATCATCTACAGTATTATATCTAAGTTTTTACCACAAGAAGCTAATGAAAAAACTAATTTCTTTTGATTACAGAATTCCTTCCAACTAGCATTCTTTGTGTGGACACTGGTAAGTAAAATATAAAATACCAAGATAGCTCTTTTCCAAGTTCCCTATGGTTGATTGTTATTTTGCTTTCACAGTTTGAGTTTGGAACAGGATCTTGCTTCCATGACAGGACAGAAAACATTGCCATAAAGATTGCAACAGGTGCCTGCGTTCTACTGCTCTGTGGCTATGTAACTCTTCCCCAATATGCACTCATCACTCAGGTACTCTCACCAATGCCAAAGTTGTGCCTTACTTTATTATAATCCTTATGAGCTAATGTATTTACCCTTGCTTTTCTTTGTTCGGTCTGTTATTTGTTATGGTTTAAGATTTTCGACTGTTTCTAATCAATGAATCAATAGGCCACACGCCATATTTTAAATTTGTCTTAGAGATTACAACTCAGTGCACAAAGCAAGCTTATATGCATGAAATACTCAAAGAATTTTTGTAATTCAGATTCATATCCAAAAAATGTCATTTATTTTATGGTTAACCAAATGCATTCCTGTGGTCAATTCCAAAGTTGATCTTTTCTATTTTCCAAAGTAGGCCAAGCATCAGATCCTCTCTGGAAAAAATATAAAAAGAAAATCTGATGATGTCTCAGGAAATGACAAGTTAAAATGGAGATGTGATGGATGAAGAAATTGAAAACTGAAACATCTTGCTTGCTAGGGTCTCTAAATTTTGTACTTCATTCTCTTTTGCTGCTGCTTTTATAGTCAGAAACAAACCTGTTAACGCAAGTGAAGATTTATGGCAAATTTTTTCATGGGCTAATCTTATTCTCAGGAAAGGAATTAATCAAGAGATCCTACTTAGAATTCTTTTCATGGCGGAAATCCATCTTAAAGGTCATTTATACAGTAACATGTCTAGGACCTAATATTTGATTAATTTTTTTCACTTTTATTTCTTACCTATGTCCAATTTCCACAAGGACCGGTGTGGGATATCTAATGAGAAAGCACATGAGCTATATTCATGTATCTAATGGTAAATTCATAACTTTAGATACATGGATTAATTTAAGTCTACTAGGCTCTAGGATTTGTGATGTCATCACATTTACAGATGACAGAATTTTGTACTCAAGGAAAATACTTTTATAAACATGGCATAGATGATGTACCACCTACTTAAATTCCTAATTAATTGCCGTAAAGACAACCCATCAAAATCATACACATGGACTTTGATCTTCTCTTTCTGAAAAAAAAAAACAAAACCAATTGTTTTCTTTCCCTTTCTATTGGAACTCAACACAAATTATTTATTTTTCGTTAAAAAAGCTCAAATTATTCATTACCCTAAATAACATGGTTATGACCGTTACTGTGTCAACAAATCCGGATCCGATACCCATTTCACTTAGTCGGATCAAGGCTTGGACCTACCCATTTTAGCATGGGTCTGACCCGTTGACACCCTTAATAACCATGCCATCTTGCCTTTTGTAGATGGGCAGCCGAATGAGGAATGAAGTGTTCACAGAAAGCATATCAAAGGGTTTGAGAAGCTGGCATGACGTTGCAATAAAGAAAGTGAGAAACAGCAGCCAAAGCATTGATCAAAGCCACAGCTCCAATCAGTCACCAAACCGCTTGATTACTCCGAGTCCTGATTCATGCATACAAATGGGTGATTCTGCATCACATGACCCTGCAGAGTTGAGCTTCAATGCCATCCATGGTGGTAAAATTGCCTCATCAAACTCAGAGATAACAGAAGAGGAACACCCTCGAGTTGCCCACATCTTACCCCCAAAGAAAGAGAACTATGATGGCGAGATCTCCTTTGGACTTCAAGATGCCTACACATAATCTTGGTTTCTTGTTCGTGGCTAGGTTGATTATATTGCTGTCAATGTAGATAGAGACATTCTGATAAAGATAAAGTATGGAAATATAGAGGATTATTGCGGGTGCCATTAACTGGTGGGTGTAGGTGACCCCACTCAGGGTTTACCTCGCAGGGGGGAGGGCCCATTAAGTGTCCCAGTTCTCGGCGAGGGTTCTTCATATATATATATATATATATATATATATATATATATATATATATATATATATATATATATATATATATATATATAGAGAGAGAGAGAGAGAGAGAGAGAGAGAGAGAGAGAGAGAGAGAGAAATGTGCTTGTTCTTCCTGTTAGGCCCTTCAAAATCATAGTTTTCAGTATTTTTTCTCACATCTAACACCATAGATGTGATCTATAGGTTTTGTTTATTGGGGACCGGCTTTTGGATCACTGGAATCTGATCTCTATATAGGTTTTTCGGGTGATTTAAAATCAATGGCTATGAAGGCATCAATTGTTTTTTGCTCATAAAAATACATTTTTTGTGGAATCGATTCCCACTAAATCGAGCATGATAAATAATCTAACGGTTCTGATCTATCATAAAATACATCAAACTATGGGGCCTAACGAGGCAGAACTAAAAAAGAGGGCATACTGTGTTCGGTTCTCATATATATATATATATATATATATATATATATATATATATATATATATATACTCAAATTTGGTGGACAGCTGTTGTCTGATTGGGATCATCTTATTGTCCACAATTTTCAATCAAATCTCTAATCAATATTGTTTTGTTAACGGTCACCAGTCTATTCATAGATCTTCAAGATGTTCTTATACTAGGAAAAAGAATTTTAGTTCTAAGGCCCACAAAGGTTGACATTGGGGGAACTCTCTTAATTCTTTAAGATGCTTTTGATTGCTTGTCTAAGATTGAATAGAACAACATAACAAACACAATGGATCTTCTGTAACAACTGTAATACATCCAACGTTTCTTTGGACTAGACAAGAAGTTATGTTTCTTGTATCGGACGATTGATTTTTACATTGTGCGGGTGGTTTTGGTACATAAGAATAATGGTCGGATAACTTTGGTTTAGATTGTACTACTTGATCCACCCCACCACATGAGTGTTTTAAGGTGTTTATTATAGATTTTATCCCTGGATATGAATCTCAGATTAGATATAAATACAAAAAAATTGTTTAAAATCTGGGTAATTTGAGAAAAAATAAAAATTGATAATTTTTATATATAAATGCTTTAATCAGTGTCATAATGGATCTAATAAATTATAGATTTTAGCCTCAAATATGGATCTCAAACTGGATTCAAGTATCAAAAAATATTTAAATTTTGGGTAATTTGAGAAAAAATAAGAATTTATATATTTTTTTATATATAAATACAAAAACCATAAATAAATTATAAAACCTTAAAATGCAAGAAAATAAATCATAAATAAACCAAAAAACCCTAAAATACAAGAAAAATAAACCATAAAATAAAAAAACCATAATTAAATAATAGAATTAAATATAAAACCCCTTAATTCAAACCCTAATAAAAATAAATAAAAAAGCACTAATCAAATACAAGAAAAGTTCAAATCAAATTAACTATAAGAAACCCTAATTAAATAAATTTGATTAAAATCCCTAATAAAAGAAAATTAAATAATAAAAGACCTAATCAAATTAAATATTAAGAGCCCTAATTAAAGATATTTGATTCAAAGCCGTAATCAAAGAAAATAAGAAAAAAACCTTAATCAAATTAAATACCAAAAGCCCTAATTAAATATATTTTATTAAAAGCACTAATTAAAGAAAATCAAAGAAAAACATTAAAAAAAACCCTAATTAAATCAAAGAAAAATCATAATCAAACTAAATATAAAAAAACCCTAATTAAAAAAATTGACTCAAAACCTTAATCAAAAAAATTTTCTATGCAGAGTACTAACAAAAGAAGAAGGGGAAGAAAGAGGAGGAAAGAAGAGAGAGAGGCCACCCCTCCCACTAATTTATTTTTTTAAGTGATGTTCCCAATGGAACGGGGGACGCTTGTTCCACACTTCGGCCGCGTTCAACATTTGCTCGCCGCTCATCCCGTGCTACACACACGATCAAACATACCCGTAGTCTTCATAAAAGTAATGATTTATCAACATGGACCGTCCCATAAGATGATTTGATTGATTGAGCTAAGTAGTGTCCTTTTATAAACACTATGCACATCTGGAAGGAGATACAGTGTTAGGGGCATAACACTTATGTATGAAATTGTGCCAAAACGATAACCATTCAAAGCCAGGGCACACCACTTTCAGGTGCAGCGGTGCACTCAGAGTGTGAAATGTGATTGCACCTGATCCACAGTCGTGCGTGTGCATGTGAACTGGTCTACACGTCATGCAACTAACATGAATGACAACATTGTTGCTTGTCTTTTTTTTTCTCTTTCCTTTTTGAGATTCGGCTTTGTAACTTGCCGGTTTTATAGGTTATGTTTAATATTAGTTTAACAATCAATAAAGACAGGCTTAGGGCCATGAGGAGACATTAAGCATGGTGCAACACATGAAAAAGGAGGCATTAAACAAACTACCAAGAGTGTTCCGAGCCGAGCTTTCAGAATGAGGCATGTGCAGTGTGGAGCTCTACTGAGTGAAAAATGCATTGAGTGTAGCAACATGCGGTATGCGTTCGCTTGATCGGTGACGTGCGGTGGTAGCATGACATGCAATAGGCATCAATATCGTCGTTAGTGCATCACTGTGTGGCGGCACAAATGTAGAGCGTTGTTCGGTTAAGCAGTGCCAACAGATCAGAGGATGTTGCCTTTGGAGATTTGGTTAAGGACCTCTCAACTTGCAAGATGTTTTCCACGCGTAGCGGTTGGACACACGAGGGTGCGTATGGGTTAGGGCTAATTCTCCCAGGAATCACCTTAGGTGGTTCCAACCGAGTATGGTGACTCAAGGCTCGACGAGTGAATGCCTAGGCACCGCCGAATGAGTCTGGGTGGTGCTCTTCACTATGGTGTTCAATCATCAACTGGTCTACGGACTGGGGGCCGTAAGGCCTTGTTCCTTCAGTGATAAAGTTTTGCTATGTCGTGTGAATGGAGTCGCAATACGCTCCATGGCACGCAAGGCTAAGACAAAGTTTGTGCCTCTTTCAGAAGTGATAGCTGGTATGAGACAACTATGCACTAAGTGACATTGACTACATGGAATACACATTTGGAAATGCGTTTGATCATCTTTCGCTAGGCTAGCTGCACACGGGGTGGTGCGCAGAGACAATCAATATGATTCAACACATGGAAAGGTGTTGGGATGCAGCCTTTGGCCATTAAGCTGACCAACTAGGTGCGTCACGGGTTTGCGAAGCATTCTATGCCTCTGACAGAGCGATTAGGCTTGCGGCAGTAAGAAAGGACCATCACACCGCACTGGCTTATCGAAAAAAGGAAGCCCGTGACAAATTGGCATCAGAGCAAAAAGATTCACGGAGACCTTGTTCTTCATTGTGTGCGACACTGAAGAGGACAACGATGGTTTATCTTGGTTACGTAATTTTGCACAACTAAAGTGTGGTTGGCCTAACTTAGAAGCAAGATGTTGGCAGGATGGTATGAGACATCTTGTCAATGATAAGCAGAAGTGTAAGGTTGATGTTCAGTTGGTTAAGAGAACATAGATAAGCCAAAGATTTGTACCAGTTGTGTGTTAAGCTCACAAGTGGAGCGCGGCTTTTGCCTTGTGCATGCAGAGAATGCACGTTGGAATCGGCTGGATGAATTTGCACCTTTGGGTATGTGAGACTCAATTAAACTTTTAGATTCTCTCCAAAGATTATGGGTTAGCGGAGTACCCACGTTGAGCAAAATGCTCGTTGTTTGGTCTGTTGAGTTGGCAGATCCTCAATGAATTGCGTGTATAGAAAAAAGTTGTTGTTCATGTCTCGTTGGTTCCTGCGAGAATGTTTTGCTGACTCTAAGAGAGAGTACAACGTGCTGACTTCCGGAGGGAAGTGCAACATTGGGGCAAAGTGCCCTTGTAAGGATAAGTGCTCAGGAAGACACTTTGAAGGACCACATTGGAGTGATACGTAAGCAAACGTCCCCCACTTGAGGACTAGTTTGAACCATTGAAAAACCGCAAGTTGGTACTTAAGGGAGTTGATATCTCTGCGACACACATAAGTGATCATCTTTCTCTGCGATGACCACGAAGGGCTTGGACTTGCCCTTGCTGGGGTTGGAAGGCACCCCAACCATGAGTATGAAGACGACAAGTTTGTTGTGTGGGCAAGGACGACACGTTTGTTTTTGAGACTGCACTGGGGTCTCACGAACAGAGAATGCTTGATGTTGATAAAGCAAAATACCACTGTTTAAGTGATCAAATATGTGTTAAAGGTATGAAACTTGGCATGTTAAAGGTTGTAGTGATGGTGGATGCAAATCAGAATAAGTTGAGTAGGCTGAAGAAAAAGATTAAACCAAAGATAAGTACAAAGAAAAACTGACATATCAGTGAAGATTATGTTCTTACCAGCACCAGCATTGTCGAGGACGATAATTGTTTTGAGTGAGGGAAAATGTTCCAAGCCGAGCTTTCAAAATGAGACGTATGCAGTGCAGAGTTGTACTGAGTGGAAAATGCATCGAGTGTAGGAATGCACGGTATGCGTTCACTTGATCGGTGACGTGCGGTGGTAGCATGGCATGAGATAGGCATCAATATTGTCGTTAGTGAATCGTTGTGTGGCAGCACAAACGTAAAGCGTTGTTTGGTTAAGCAGTGCCATCAGATCAGAGGATGTTGCCTTTGGAGATTTGGTTAAGGACCTCTCGGCTTGCAAGATGTTTTCCATGCATAGCGGTTAAACGCACGGAGGTGCATGTGGGTTAGGGCTAATTCTCCCAGGAATCACCTTAGGTGGTTCCAACCGAGTATGGTGACTCAGGGCTCGACGAGTGAATGCCTAGGCACCGCCGAATGAGTCTGGGTGGTGCTCTTCGCTATGGTGTTCAATCATCAACTGGTTTGCGGACTGGAGGCCACAAAGCCTTGTTCCTTCAGTGATAAAGTTTTGCTATGTCGTGTGCATGGAGTCGCAATACGCTCTATGGCACGCAAGGCTAAGACAAAGTTTGTGCCTCTTTCAGAAGTGATAGCTGGTATGAGACAACTATGCACTAAGTGACACTGACTACATGGAATACGCATTTGGAAATGCGCTTGATCATCTTTCGCTAGGCTAGCTGCACACGGGGTGGTGCGCATGGAAAGGTGTTGGGATGCAGCCTTTGGCCGTTAAGCTAACCAGCTTAGGCAGTTTGGCGCGTTGCGGGGTTGCGAAGCATTCTATGCTCGTGACAGCGCGATAGATAGGATTGCAACAGTAAGGAAGGACCGTCGCACCTCACTTGATTATCGAAAAAAGTAAGCCTGTGACAAAGAGTGTGGTGGCAATTAAGCTTTCAATAATGCACTCATGAGGAGATGCAAGCCATGCTTTGCTTCTTGGCTCCATGAAAATGGAGCTCGTAGAGTGGGAAAAAGGTGAGACTTGAATGGAACCAAATATGGTGGAAAATTTTCTCCCATTCACAATCCAAAGTTTTGTAGCCTCCAAAATCAAACTGAAGCACAGCAGATTGATTCAAGTATCTATCTACAGATTCAATCGTTTTCAAGCAAAATATTAAGATACAAATATGCCAATTCTCGACAAAAGATAAAAACATGTCAAAATCTAAAAACAGTAAAAGAATGGCTGAGAGAGAGAGAGAGAGAGAGAGAGAGAGAGAGAGAGAGAGAGAGAGAGAGAGAGAGAGAGAGAGAGAGAGAGAGAGTAATTTTGGTGTCAGTTGAGGAGAGGAAATTTGGTTAAAGGTCTCTATTGGGGAATCATAGCTAGGCTTGTGAGAATGACTGGTTCTGAATTAAATGACAAATCCTTTATTGGCTGTGTGGATATAACAGGTTTGTAGTAATCCATGAGCCCAGCTGGGTTACTGTGGATAGACTGAATCTTGGTAATTGAATTGGTAGAAACACCACACTGTCTGGGCTGAATCTGATAGAAAACTTTGGAGACCACCAACTCTCCATCCCTTTCGTCCTCCTGTGAGCCAAGGTGGTACTGGTGCATCACCCAATTGGTCTTTTGTGGCTTCCTCAATTTCCCATAGTTGGTGTAGAGCACCAAAATCTTCTTGCACCCCTTGGGCTTCCCACCTACCAAGATGGGCCTTGTCTTGCCAGTCTTGTGCCATCTTGTCTGTCCCCCTTCATCTGTTTGCACCTTCCTCCTTTTCCTTATTCCTGTTGTGTATGCTTTTGATGGATAGTGGAAGAAGTGCCGAGCAATACCATCCAAGCTAACCCCTATCAAAGGCATCACAGGCACATCATTACATGTTATTTAGCTCCCAGCAACTCTTTTTCCCAACTTGGAAATTTCATATTAGTTTTCAAATTGTTGAAGGTCGCCGTCCAGTCGGTGGTAGTCAAGGTTGCAGTTATGGAATCCCCAAAATTTATGGTTTTAGCAAATCCACATGGTTGTTTGGGATAAGTGAAACAGTTCAACTAAGGATTTACCACTTTCATTTGTGCAGCTGATTGGAATGCTGAAAAGTTTACATTATAACTGGAGGAGCATTGAGAAAGTGAAATGTGGAACTGAAGGTGTCAAATACTATCATAGTTCCATCATTTCCTACAACTGCATCCATCACAAACTTCTTTGGCAATGGGTATTCCATACTTCCCACTCCCACTATGACGCCTAGATTTCAAACAGGGCCTAAAAGGAAATTCAAAAGCCACAAAAGACAACTCATGATCTTAGCAATGTGTGTTGTCATGCTAAGGTGTGATGCCACTTTGGTTATTTCCTTTAGTTTCTTTCACACCTGCCTGTGTGGCCCGAGTGGCAGCGGGCCTGGAGAGAAGGTGCTGACCCCTTCGTCCTAGGTTTGATTCCCATCAGATGTGTGGGTAACTTTGACCAGTGGGCTCGGTAGTGGCTTGGGTGTTGATGACCTCACTACCTCACAAAAGGGTAGGAATGGTAGTGGATTGGGAGGAAACAGGGCCCCGCCCCGTTTGGACTGGAGATGGAGGACATGAAATGGGGAGGGAGGCGGGGATGGAGGTTAAACTCAAAATCAGTGCGGGTATGAAGGCAAGGCGCATTCCCCCGCGCGCTCTGCCCCCCTGCCTGTCCCCGATCTCCGTTAGTAAAATACCCTTGGGCGATCCCACCTCCTTCTTTAGGGATGTCAGTGGACCGGGGGAAAATGGGGCCCCGCCTCGCCCTGTTTGGTTCGGAGATGGATGACATGAAACGGGAATGGAGGTGGGGATGAAGGTTAAAATCAAAACCCATGTGGGGATGAAGTCGGAGATGGAAGGCAGAATTTTGAGATGGGATGGGGTGGAGACCTTGTCCCCCGCCCCCGTGCATTGCCATCCCTACGGAAGGGTAGGCCCATTAAATGACCTGGTTCTCAGCTAGAGTACGTCGTCATCCAAAAAAAATTCTCTAGTTTCCTATTAATTTTCAACAACATACTTGTTCTGTGCATGTCGTATTTGGGGATCGATTGACTTGATTGTTAAAACTTAGATTCTAACCCAACTGCACTAAATACAAACAGTAAACATGGTTACAAATATTGGTGATGGTTTGAAAATATCACAAAATAAAGGATATTTCTTGCCGTTTTAAACTGACAAACATTGTTGCATTCTCAAAAGATCAAGAGAACAACATTTTAGTGAAAATTAATTTCACCATTTTGTCATGATTATATCATCTGTATCTAAGGAAAGTTTTTTTTTTAAGCAATATCTTGTGAAAACTGGTTATTCTTTATGTTATATATTTGTATTTTTTTCTCGTTTTTATGTTTTTATTCAATTTTCTAAATTATTTACTTTTGCCAAAACCGCGAGAAAACGAAATGCTTTAGTATTTCATGAGAATGTGGCTGCCCTTATTCTTCCCCTTCTGGACTTTTATCATTATGATACCGAGAAAGAATTTAGCAAAAATTTCCAGGAAGCCACAAGATGATAGACATATAGTGATGCAAATGGGGAGCACTACGATGGAGGTTTTGCAATTTTTGGATGTTCAGGATTGGACCGGATCCACTCCTCCATGTATTAAGATGTTCCGGATCCGAACAGTTTGTAGCCCTAGATAGACCGAGGAAAGCAAAATAGCTGTATCTTGTGCTCTTCCCTAGAGAAATGACATATCCAAAAGGATAACTTCCATTCAAAGAAATAGGAAGGTTTTGCACTTAATTGGTCCATTAACTCAGTAACTCCCTCCAAAACCATCTTAATGTAACCACTAAATAATATTGATATCAATATTAAGATAAGAGTTATAACACATAATTGCACTTAATTGGCCCACCATCTTAGTGGCTCTTGGGGTTCTTCCTGTGAGACCCCATGGCCACACTGGATCCGAAATCCGGATCCAAACATCATAGTTCATGATCATTGAGAATATCTTTTGTATGAATTGTTAGTTTTGATAATGGAATGACACATCACCATAGTTAATGATCATTGAGAATAACTTTTGTATGGATTGATAGTTTAGAAAATAGGAATGGCACATCACCAACAACAAAAACAAGAACATTATCACAAACTGATGCTCTCAGTGACGTGGTGGTTTTGATCCACACTTTTCTTTATAAGCAATTACGTGATGAAGCCAATTTAATTACTGACCTGGCAGCTTCTCAGGGTGAGTGTAGCATATTCCCTCATCCCCTCCAATCAATGGAATGAACTCATCAAGTAGAGGGTGAAGCTTTGACGTGTCAGCCTTAACCTTCCCTTCCAGATGCTCAAGAAGCTCTTGATCAGTCGGATCAAACTTGACCCCAGCAGGCAATCCAGGCAAATTGTGAATAGCTATGACCTGTTTATTTATATATAAACCGCTTACTCCAACAGTCCAAACAATATCTTAGGAGGGTGTGTATGTGTGGTCGTGGGCGCGCACACTGCACACACACACACACACACACACACACACACACACACACACACACACACACATATATATATATATATATATATATATATATATATATATATATATATATATATATATATATATATATATATATATATATATATATAGAGAGAGAGAGAGAGAGAGAGAGAGAGAGAGAGAGAGAGAGAGAGAGAGAGAGAGAGAGAGGTGTATAGCTTCCAGTCCATGTATGTCCCAGACTGTCCAAGCTCCCTTTAAGAAACATGGTTGAATGCATTTTTTTGCTTAATCTAAACCCATAAATGTGATCTTTATATTTTGTTTAGTAGAAAACATAGAATAGTTTAAACATTTTCATGTTTTGATATGTTTTTAGCTGAACAAAAAAATCAATGGTTTATATTACACAAAAAAACTTGATTAATTAAAAATGAAAAATTCTTATTAAATTGGTTCAATTTGCATAGTTTTTAGTGAATAAGTAATGATAAACACATTTTTAGATTTGGATTAAATAGAAAACAAATGCAAGTACATTTTTAAAGGGGTTTGGGATGGTGTAGAGAGAGATTGTAACCAACTAAATAGGCACAGTGCTAAATGAAATATGCTATTGGATTTTCGGTGCTTTTTTAAAATTCTGACAGTACATATGTAACCTACATGCTTGTTTTTATAGAAATCACTTCTTGGAGCATTTGATTCGGATGCATGAATAGATTTTTTATGAGGTCTCAAAAATCAACTGCCTACAATTTTCATAAAATTTTGAGGCTCCAAATATCAAATTTTTATCCAAAATGCACGATCAAAGCATCGATTTCTAGTAAATCATTCATGCTGAACACATCTATAGGATTAATAGAAATTTAAAAAAATGCCAAAAATCCAATAAAATATTTCATTTAGCACTGTGCCCATTTTGTAGGTTTTCATTTACCTATATATATCTGTGTATAAAATTGATCTGTTTTTTTTTTATTTAAATAAGAATCCAGTATATATCATTTTCTGATTATGTTTTGCATGAATTATAAATCAGTCCTTCAAATATGACTTCTTTAGTTTATTTAGTGAACCTCTATTAGATGATTTTTTTTTTTACTTTGAGGCAGGCTTTTAAAAGAATCTAAAAATCAATGGTCCATATTACACAAACTTTGCGATGAAAAAAAAATCTGTGTTTTTTTCATCGAAACAATTCGATGCAAAGCCAAGTGTTTTAGCAAGTAAATGATGATATACACATCTACAACTCCAAAAATTAATCAAAAAACATTTTCAGCTGACTTTTAGAAGCGGTCTACACCGAGTCCATAGTCAAATTGGGGGAGAGAGAGACAGAGAGATGCGGTTATGATCGGTGAACTAATACACTCAAATTTTAAGGAACAAACAACGTAATGAATTAGTTTCGTGGTAAGACAACAGTTCTAGGATCGGCCATCCTAGCTTAGCCCCCTTCTCTTTGTAAGGGCACATATATACCTTACAATCATCATCGTCATCATGTTGGCGTTGGATGGTGTGGCCGCATGAAGGGCATGTCCTAGCACAAGCCTCCTGACCTTGTTCGCTTATCATCTCCTCCATCTCTCACCACTCTTCCCATCACAAGCACGGCCTTTTGTTTCACCAATTCCTAGCCAACAAACCAACAGAAACCAGAGAAAAATTTGAACCTTATATATCTTTAGAGTATATATATATATATATATATATATATATATATATATATATAGAGAGAGAGAGAGAGAGAGAGAGAGAGAGAGAGAGGAGTCACTTCAGCTTTAAGTAGGACAAGGGGTTGAGTGATAATACCAGAGTTGGTCATGTTGAAATACATGAGTTGCTTGAGTTGCAAGTCATGCGAAAGAGGTTGGCAAGGAAGCCTTTGCTTGAAGACGTCTTACCTTGAGGTTGGAGGCCAAAAGGGTGAAGAGGTCACACCATTGGGCTGGAGTGGCTTCCAAGAAAAGAGTTTGTTAATTATCTATTCTTTTTAAACCAAAACGGTAAAAAGAAAAAGAAAAAAAGAATAGAGTTTGTTAATCATCTTAATTAACCATGTAATTCTTTTATCACAATTACATACAAAACCATGCCTTTTTTTTTTATCAGGGATAGGTTGCTGTCCAGTCATGACTCTGTTGTTGGATCCATCATGATTGGCATGGGTTTTACATAAGATTTCAGGATGGTTGGTTGCATCATCTTGTAGCCTTTGTGAAACTGGGGTGGACACCAGGTCGGGTAGTCATGGGAGTGGGCTGGTTTTGGCCCACCTCAAGAGCTCGAAACCGATGAGTATTAGGCCTAACCCAGCTGGGTTAGTAATCAAGTCGTGTTTTAAGTAAGAGTAAAGATTAAAGTCAATTCAATTGGGTCCGAATTCGAATCTAACAAGAGTCGGGTCGGGCTTTGAGCGGGTCAGGACCTAAGTTGGTTGGTTTCTAGCTGAGGCCGGTGCGGCCTGAAATCCAATCCAAATTTTACCTGATCATTCTAAAAACACCCTGCAGGTTAATTCCCTTGAGAGGAGTTGACGGGAACCACTTTGGCGAAATGACTTTTTTGCCCTGAAAAAAAAGATGAGTTTGGAAAATATTATAACGTGAGGATTCTTTTGGAAAAACTTGTTACAATGGAATGGCTTTTCAAGTTATTATCTTCTACTTTTACTAAAATGACGCAACAACCTGTTATCTTATTAAGCCAGGGGGGGGAGTTGGCGTAGTGGGGTGGGGGCCTTGGCTGCTAGACGGGCAGTCAAGGTTCAATCCTCATGGGTGTCGTCTTTCTGCGCAAGCCAACGCGTAGCATAGGCCCTGGGGGCAGGGATCCTAGCCTTGAAGTTTTACACTGCCGGGACGACAACAGTAAGTATGGCAGGCTGAGCCAGCGCGACCAGGTCTTAGTATTCATTACGTTTTGAACATGTTATCTTATTATTCATTCTGTTTTGAACTTTATTAAAATGATATTTGTAACCCATCTATCAAATAGTTCAGGGTATTCATCTCTAATAAGAGTGCTTGGCATTGAGGATAATAAAACTAATTTCGAATTCACTATTTCGTCAATTTTCTTGATAAAGGGCATGTTGCGGAATTCGAACCAAAGAGTTTACCATTGCGAGTGCATGGTATAGTATGTAAATGGCGCCCTTGAGCAGTTTGAACCTTTGAGAAATCAGTTTTTTAAAATTTGAACGTAGAGGGAAAATCTATCAATTTTTTAAAATTTGGAGAAAACATAAAATTGAATTTTGTTAATATTGCTATAAATAAGGGTGAAAATCGAGCCAGTCTGGCCTGGCCTGATTGGGGCCCAACCCATATCCAGGCCTAACTCAGTTATAATCAGGCTCAGGTGGGGCCTTTTAGGCTCGACCCAGCTAACATGCCGGGCTTGTCGACCTCTGTGTATTTTAAATATGGGCAGGCATTTTTGGGCCCAATTACTTTATTGGGCTAGATCTAGCCTGAGCTTAGTTAAGCCTGATCTGCATTTTGCAGCTTGAGCCTAGCCCAATGTCCAACCCCAGCTATAATGTCACAATACTTAGAAAAAATACATTTCTCAGCATTTTATTACTCTCCGAAAACCACAATCTAGCGCACAAGGGCTCAGCAGATTTGGTAAGCTGGGTGCACTCTCTAGTGTGCAAGGGTGACCATATCTCAAAGGTTTTACCAACCAAAAGCTTGCCAATCTGCAGTTGATGATGAGGGATTTTAACTCAACCTAACAATAAAACAAACTAAAAAAATAATGGCCATTTGCTTTTATTATCATTACTGAAAGAAAAAAAAATGGTGGGATCAAATTAGATAATTGGATGGTTAGGTCTCACTATCCTAACTGAGGGGTCTTGTGTTCGAAGCCCACAGGGGTTATCCCACAACTTGGCTATAAAAAAGGGGAAAAAAGGGTTACATATTTGAAATTTCTAAGAACGGCCTCCACTATAAGCAGATCAAAGAAGACCCACCTAAGCAGTGGCTTCTCATGGCCAACTTGGTTTCTTGGGTTGTTTGGCCAAAACCTATTGGACTAGTTTTTTTTTTAATATTTACATAAAGAAACTGCCTTCACGATCATAGACCTAGCCACGCTGGCTCTACCTGCCATACTTAGGATCACTCTACTGGCAGCTTAAAACTCCTCTAGCCAAGAAATTCTGTTTCCTTGGTAAGGAGTACGAAGCCAAGTTGAAGAATAGTTTGAAAACTTGCCGGGTTGATCCGGTGACTCGGTTAACTTGACCCGGATTGCCCAATCATCGGGTCAAAAAAACAGGTTTAACTCGGCTTTTATAAGGCTGAGAGTCATGGGCGAGTCATGCACACACACACACACATATTATATATATAAAGAACAATTATACATGTATTAATAAAATTATACATTAAATATTATATATATATATATATATGTATGTATATATATAATACCTATATATCAATGCATAAGCCCGTGCACGTTATAGTGCAGTGGCAAAGTAAATGACATAAAACAAAACCTGATGTGAGAAACCACACATCGAGCTAAATAAACTACGTAAGCGATGCACGAAACTATACATCGACTAAATAAATTATGTAAATATTGCACGATATACGAAACCGTATATCAGCTAAATAAATTGCTTAAACAATACACGATATACGAAACCATACATCGGCTAAATAAATTGCATAAGTAGTGCATGATGTACAAAACTGTACATTGGCTAAATAAATTGCGTAAGCAAGAGCATGTGCGCATAATAGGCACGATGACAAAGTAAATGACATAATTTTAAATAGAAAAAAATATGCAAAATTACATTATTGAGTTAAAAGCATATATATATATATATAAATTAGTAGTATTCTGTCATTTGTCTTCGTATGCAACTTTTCTCTACCTTAGAGATGGTCGGAGCCGCTGACGATTCTAGGCATAAGTTTTCAAGAGCCCGTGCCTTGGAAAGCAAGTCACGTTCGTTGCGCCGATATGGTGAACTAAAAGATATATTATCGTGCTGCGAAAGAAACAATACAACCATTTTAATTTAATGAAGTAAACAATGTTTGTATCGCAAAAGTTGAACTCAAACTCTGTTCGAACTGACCTAACCGAGCTCAGGCCTAACTTGAGACCCTTGGTGTGCCCTGGCTCTTAGCAGGCTCGATCGAGTGGAGCCTGACCCAACCTACCCGAGATGGCGACCACAAAGGGTAGGTGGGCTTGACACAGTAGAGCCCGACCCAGTCTACTAGAAACCCAACTAGGCTCAGCCAGTGGGTTCGACCAAATGGAGCCCAAAAAACCCCACAAAGTGACCAGGCTGAAGGCAGGGATCGACCTGAGCTCGATATTGAGCTCAACTTAGTCATGCCTACCCAGCATGGCTAGGCATGCCACAACTAAGCCAGGCTTAGTCCCTGGGCAAGAGGGGAAACAAAGGGGAGGGAGGTGGCCCTGTGTGAACACCCCAAAAATTTCAAAATATTCCTTTTTTGCCCCAAGCCCATTTTCTGAGGGAATCAAAACCCAAATTTCTTAGAAAAACCATCTTTTGTAAATATTTCTCAAAAATACGAAAAAAAATAGTTTTAAATCCTCGTTTTCTCGTAAATTTTAGGATTTTATTCCAAAAATACAAAAAAATTGTAGAAAATGGAGAAAAAAACAAAAAAATAAAAATATATAAAAAAAGTGGAAACAAAAATCGGTTTTGAAAACTTTCTTTTTCTTTTTTTTGAAGAATAAGCCTTTTTTACTAAAAACAGTTTTTGCAAAAAGCTTTTGGAAAAAGAATCGGCTTTCTAAAAAAAAAAAATCTTCTTTGATAAAAAAAAGTTTTCTTTTCAAAAAAAAAATCGAGGGTTACAGGGGTTCCCTTCGTTCTCTCAAACTCTCTCTTTTACCGAAACCCTCTCTTTCACCGAAACCCTCTCGCCCGAACCCTCCAGAAGCCATGGAGCTCCTCCACTGCTTCCCGATCGCATGTCCCTCATCCGCCCTTCATCTGCAACGACCCCGTTCACCTATCATCTCCATCACCCATCTTTGTCACCCCATTCGAAAACCCTCGATCGCCAATGGCCTCACATGCTTTCCTCTTTCCCCACCATCGTCCATCTTCAACGGCCCAGCCTCGCCCGCTTCTCTCAGACATCCATCGCATCACCTCCCCCCGTTGATTTCTAACAAACCCCTCCTTCTCGATTCTTCTTCCTTTATCTATAAAAGAAAGCAACGGAGAAGGGGGAGAAACATCACAAAACAACCAGTCATATCGGTCATCTTCATTCTTCAGCCGCCTCCTTCAGAACGCCCATTTCCTTCCCCTCTACCTCTGTTCCCTTGGTGGTTTGCAAAGTTCCCTGCCTCATCTTCCATCTCCAGGCTCTCTGAGACAGCCACTTTAAGCAGTTGAAGATCAATCACCCCTTCAACAATCCGTTTCGGGAACCAAGATCTACGGCAATACAAAAGGGTAAGTAGCTCATCTTCTTTTTCCTTTTCTTTTCCTTTCCTCCTTATTTTAATTTTCCTAAAATGACTCTGCAATTTTGCTTGCCTGTATCTCTTTTATCATCATAAAAGCATTGGGAGGTATGATCGGCCTGGTCATAACAGGATCGATCAACATCTTATTACAGTCTTTTACTCATGCTTCATTCTCCCATTAATGTTTTTGATTTGCTTTGTTCAGGGGATGCACGCTTTGTAAAAACCGATTTATGCATAGTAAATCGGATTACATAGTGCAACAGTAAAGGAATAAAACATTCCGACTTTTTTTTTTCTCTTTTTTTTTCTCTCTTTCCTCTTTCGTTCATTTTATTGACTACATTGCTTGCCAAGCTTCAACGTGATCGATTCCTGATTTTCATCATGTTACCCTGAAATATAGGGGAGTCTGAATCCTTCATGATGAATCAATCGACAATGTTGCTGATCAGATTTACTGTTTATTAGCTGTGGTTGTAAATAGACGTTTTCCTCTTACTTGATTCAATTTTTTTTACTGCATTCATTACTGTGTTAATGTTTTAGATTTCTGAAGTCCCATCGTTAATCCCTATGGTTCTGATGGAATACCCTATACATTCCTTTAGATTTTATGTTTCATCCCTTTAATTGTCTTCTCCGCTGCGATAATAATCATCCTGATGTGCATCTGCCTATTTGGCTCATCTGTGTTTGTATTTCCAGCTTTAGGCGTTTAGAATTTGCAGGGATTTCCAATATGATCATATGGCCATGTTTTCATTATAGATGGTGTGAATCTGATTCGAAGTTCCTTGATTAGGCAATGGTTATTTTATCTTGAAACTGGCCCCACCAAAAAGTTGTGTTGTATGGCTCTACGTGATGAATATGGCAACATCTATAGAATAGGAAAGCTTTGTTTACGGTTTAAAACTTGATCTATCCTTTTTAAGAGCCTTAAGCCCAAACACGATAATGTTGTTATATCACCCTATAGCTTCGGTGAGCAGGGTTGAAAAGGAAGAGTTACAAAGGCAAGGTCGATCGTTGCTGCAGGGTCTTTTGGAAGATTCTATTTGTAGCTTGAAAAGTTGAAACCATCATAAATCTTGTTACCTTATTTCCAAGCTACAGACACCTTAATTGCTATGCCTGAGCTAAATGCTATCTTTCTATTAGAAGCAAGTTGATAATGGGCGATAAACAATGTTTGTACTGTATTAGCCCTCAGTGTCATGTTCCTCCTTATGCAGGTGCTCATTTTTAAGTGATATAATGCTCTTGAGAACATTTTTTCCTTTGCAAGAAAAAAGAAAGAAGAGAAAAAGAGAGGGAAATTCCCATAGCTTGTGGTTAGCCATTCATTTTGCGGGAAATTGTCTATTTTATTTATGCTTCTATTGTTAACGATATCTGTTTCTCTGCAAACAGCAACTACAACTATAAAAGGGGAATGTGAATGCAGCGTAGCTCATGGGAAATGAAAGAAAATTTCTTTTTTCTTTAGTCTTCAGAAAATGGTGATATTTGAACATATCACACTCAGTTTTTACCGCTGCAGAACTTTAGCAGTATCACACACTCACAGTATTGGTGTGTCACATCGCCTATCAGCATTCTCTCCCACATTGCCATCATGTGGCTCCATTGTATGTTGATAAAAAAAAGAGAACTTACATTGCACACCTGAATGTAGATATACACCCCTCATAAGGAGCACTTACTGCGTGACATCAGGTGGTTTGATTTTGTCAATGTAAATATCACTGAATGATGTTATAAAACCCATTATTGCCATGAAGCTTCAGGTCTTAGTTGAAGGATTCATTAGCAGGTTGATTCATCTATCTGGAGCAGCGACCTGTTCATCAGTGAATCACAAGGAGCAACGACCATTTCTGGTTCCAATTATTGCTAAGCCTAATATTGACATTTTTCTTTTGTTTTGTTCTTTCTTTGATAAGATACTGACATGCATGCTATGACTTCACAATGTGGCGTCTCTTGAGTAGGCGAGGTCCTCTGTCTTAGCCCAGTCGGGAAAAAATTGGATGTATGTGTACCTTGGCAAAATGACTAAGGATGAGAACTTAATGAAAGTGCACTAGGATCGAGGCAACGAGCACTAGAGGGGGGGTGAATAGTGCTTTTAAAAATTTTTGCGGAATATTGAATGATTTTGCAAATCTCAAAGCAAACACACAAAGAACACAAGATTTTATCCTGGTTCGGTCAAACCCGACCTACATCCAGTCCCCAAGCAAAATCCGCTTAAGATTTTCCACTATCAACCTTGTAAACTACAAGATCACACAGACCATAACCGGTCCCACTTTCAGTAACAATCCTACTGAAAGCAAACAACTCCTTTACACCAAGGAGTCATTCTTTTTACACAAAAGAAATAACTTACAATACAACCTATGAGCCTTCCTTTTGAATGCAAATGAGATGCAATTGGCTTTTGAGGTTGTTGAAACACTCTACTCCCGAATTCACTATCTCTCAAAGTGATTTGAGTGAAAAACTGAAGTGAAAATATCACGTGAGTGAGAAAACAAATACTTGAATGAATAGGAGTGAAAAGCAAGAAGTAATTCAATATAATTCTATTGAATTTGATGTTTTTGAGTGTAGAATGCACTCATATTTATAGTTAAAAGATTCCATACGTTGAGAGTATGAAAGGGTGTCAAAACTGTTCATTTCGAACGATCAAAACGTTTGAAAAATGAAAAGACACGCCTTTTTGAAGTTTCAGGAAAATGGCAAAATTAGTCGACTGAAACATCAGTTAGTCGACTAATAGTTAGTTATTAGTAGACTGACCGTTATCGTCGGTCGACTGATCTGTTAATCGAGCCGTTTGAAAATCTGAACTTTTGAAACTTAGTCGACTTGAGAAAAGTTAGTCGACTGAAAAACCTTTTAGTCGACTGCTGCTAAAATCTTCTGAAAAACAAACATTTTGTTCGGTCGAATGATAAAAAGCATTAGTCGACTGCTGCTAAATTTTCAGAAAACACATGTTCTGTTCAGTCGACTGCTGCTAATTTTCCAGAAAATAGACATTCTGTCCAGTCGACTGATAAAATCTTCGGTCGACTAATTTTGACAAGAATGACTTTTTACAAAATATGGCGCGAAAGGATTAGTCGACTGATAAGTCTATTGGTCGACTAATAAACATGAAAATTTAAGAAAAGAGTTTTCTAAAAAGATTTTCAAAAGAGTTTCTTTTAGAAAAGTTTTTCTAAAGACTTTTAAGGTGAAATGCAACCTAAATATGCACTCTAAGTAAGACTCTTACAAGAATCTAAGACTTTTAATGAATTAAACATTTGCACACTAGTCTTCAAGGATTCTTCACTGAATTCTTCAATTTCTTCATAGCCTTAGCTGAAATGCAGTTGATTCTACTTGCTCATCATCAAAACCTTGTACTTGAAGTATCATGTATGGCTTCATTGTTGTAACAATCTCCCCCTTTTTGATGATGACAAACTTAATCAAAGATGAATCATTTAGATGCATAGATGGAGATTTTACTCCCCCTATCAATATGCTGCAAAACATTAAAAATTAGCACATTTAAAGCACATATATCACATATTGATTGGTTTGCATTTCCATTCATCATTTCTTCATGCATTTAGAAATACATTCATTCAAAGCTTTCTTTTTCTCTTAATTTTGCATTTCTCATGCAAGATCTTCTGTAATGTAATTGCTATCATCTTTTTCTCAAGATCTCCCTGCAATTTCAAAGTAATGCTATCTTTATCTTTTTCTCCCCCTTTGTCAGAATAAAAAAGAGTAAGGGCAAAAATAGCATAAGCAAAATAGACTTTTAACTCGTATCTCTATTTTAAAACACGGAAAGAGAGTTCCGGCGTGTTTTGAAGATGCGCCAGTCACTGCAAGAGGATTCTGGCGTTTCAAGATCACGGCGTCTCCCTGTTACGGTAAGAAAATCCCGGCGAAGATGGAGTCGAACGACACTCCGAGGGTTTTTCGGAAGAGAGAGAGGCAAGAGAGAAAGAGGGGTTTAAGGGTTTCGTTTTTAAGAAAAAACGAAAAGGTACGAAGTGAAACGATCCCTCTTTTTTTAAAAAAAAAACGGGTTTTAAAACAAATCCAAGGGGTGTCGGGTCCCTTTACTTAATTTTTTTTTTAAAAAAAATTTAGTCGACTAAAACTTTATCGGTTGACTAAAAAGTGTGACTTATTCTAAAAATATCATCAGTCGACTAGAAATATATCGGTCGACTAATATGGTGCGATACATTCCAAAATATAAAACACCAGTCGACTAAAATTTTATCGGTCGACTAATATAGTGCGATTTTGAGATTTTGTTCAAAAATCAGCATTTTTATAAATCCAAAAATAAGCAAATACCTAGTTCTCTCCTAATTCTCATAAAATCTTCATTTTTAAGAGGTTTAGTGAAGATATCGGCATGTTGTTCTTTAGTGGAAATAAAATTTAACGAAATATCTCATTTTAACACATGATCTCTTAAAAAATGATGTCTAACTTCAATATGCTTAGTTCTTGAGTGCTGAATAGGATTTTTTGAAAGATTTATAGCACTAGTGTTATCACAATAAATAGTTGTTGTGGAGTAATTCAAACCAAAATCTTTTAAGGTCTGTTTCATCCAAAGTACTTGTGAACATGCTAAACTAGCCGCTATATATTCAGCTTCAGTTGTTGAGAGTGATACTGAATTTTGCTTTTTACTAAACCAAGAAACTAAGGAATTTCCCAAGAAATGACAAGTTCCACTAGTACTCTTGCGATCAGATTTACTTCCTGCAAAATCTGCATCACTATATGAAACTAAATCAAAGGAAGATGATTTTGGGTAAAACAAACCGAAATCTGAAGTATCTTTCAAATAACGAAGAATTTGTTTTACTGCAGTTAAATGAGATTCCTTTGGATTAGCTTAAAATCTTGCACACATACAAACACTAAACATAATATCAGGTCGACTAGCAGTTAAGTATAATAGAGATCCGATCATACCTCTGTAGAGCTTAGTATCTACACTTTTACCATTTTCATCTTTATCAAGAGAAGTAGTTGTACTCATAGGATTCCTTCTTGATTTCGATGAGTTCATCCCAAATCTCTTGAGAAGTTCTTTTGTATACTTAGCCTGATTGATGAAGATTCCTTCTTCAGTTTGCTTTATTTGAAGTCAAAGGAAGTAGTTTAATTCGCCCATCAAGCTCATTTCAAACTCTTCCTGCATAGCCTTAGCAAATTCTTTACAAAGAGAATCATTAGTAGAACTAAATATTATGTCATCAACATAAATTTGCATAATAAGAATATCTGAATTAAAATGTTTAATAAATAAAGTGGAGTCTACCCGACCAATGGAAAAACCAGATTGTTCTAGAAAATTTCGTAGTCTTTCATACCACGCTCTTGGTGCTTGTTTGAGTCCATACAAAGTTCTTTTCAATTTGTAGACCTTTTTCTGGATATTTCTCATTTTCAAAGCCTGGAGGTTGCTCTACATAAACTTCTTCATTGATGTGTCCATTTAAGAATGCACTCTTAACATCAATTTGATATAACTTGAAGTTCATGGAACTAGCAAAAGCAAACATCATACGAATTGACTCTAATCG
Source organism: Nuphar pumila (assembly GCF_984573655.1). Lineage (NCBI taxonomy): Eukaryota > Viridiplantae > Streptophyta > Magnoliopsida > Nymphaeales > Nymphaeaceae > Nuphar > Nuphar pumila. The sequence continues at coordinate 131,859,873 of NC_143251.1, forward strand.
AGCCACTGGTGCATAGGTTTCATCAAAATCTATGCCTTCTTCTTGATTATAGCCTTGTGCCACTAGCCTTGCTTTGTTACGAATGACTTCACCATTTTCATCCAGCTTATTTCGGAAGACCCATCGTGTTCCAATTACTGGATGATCCTTTGGTCTATCAACTAGATCCCAAACATCATTCCTAGTAAATTGGTTAAGTTCTTCAGACATGGCTAAAAGCCAAAATTCATCATCACATGCCTCATTGATATTCTTTGGTTCTAATTTAGATATGAAAGCAACATTTGTAATATATTTTTCTAACTGCCTTCTAGTTTGGACACCACTCTTTATTTCACCAATAACTTGTTCATGTGGATGATTAGGAACTTCTTTCCAAACCGGTTGAAGAGGAATATTTTCTTGAGAAGTACTCTCTATCAAGGGTTCTTCTTGAAGTATTGCTTCTTCTTCTTCGCTTAGAGGAATAACCTGTTCACAATTCTCATCAAATGCAACATGTAGAGATTCTTCAATACAAGATGTTCTTTTATTGAAAATATGATATGCTTTACTTCTAGAAGAATATCCAAGAAATATTGATTCATCTGATTTTGAATCAAACTTATCAAGATTATCTTTGGTATTTAACAAGAAACATTTACTACCAAAAATTTTGAAATATGAGATCTTTGGTATACGATCATAATACGATTCAAAACATGTTTTATGTAAAATTGGTCGAATAAGAACAAGATTTAAGACATAACATGCTGTATTAATTGCTTCAGCCCAAAAATATTTTGGTAAATTTTTATCTTGAAGCATGGTTCTAGCACATTCTTGCAAAGTTCTATTCTTTCTTTCAACAACTCCATTTTGTGGAGCCGCTCTAGGAAAAGCAAAGTTGTGAGAGATACCATGTAAATCACAAAACTTTAGAAAAGATTCATTTTCAAATTCACCACCATGATCACTACGAATTTTAATAATAGATGCAGATTTTTCATTTGTAATTCTTCTACAAAGTTTAGAAAATTCTGAAAAAGCATCATTTTTGCTTTTTAGAAAAATCACCCATGTAAACTGAGAATAATCATCTACTATAACAAAAGCATACTTGCTACCATTCAAACTTTGAATTCTAGATGGTCCAAATAGATCTAAATGTAAAAGTTCAAGAGGACGTTTTGTTGAAACTATATCTTTTGCTTTAAAAGAACTCTTGATTTGTTTACCCCTTTGACAAGCATCACATAAGTGATCATTTTTATATGGTATTCTAGGTAGGCCTCTTACAAGATCATTCTTGGATAATTTTGAAATAATTTTAAAGTTAACATGTCCAAGTCTCTTATGCCATAACCATTGAATTTCATTTGAAACAATAAGACATTTTTAATTAAAAGAGGGTAATTTATCTAGATATAGTTCATACACATTGTTTCTTCTTTTACCTTTAAAAATGATCTTTTTAGATTGAAAATCAGAAATTAAGCATAAATCATTTTCAAAAGAAACATGAAAACTTTTATCACATAATTGACTAATAGATATTAAATTATGCTTTAAACCATCCACTAAAAGAACATTTTCTATCAAGGAAAATTTTGGATTACCAATATTACCAATACCTATCACTTTTCCCTTGTTATTGTCACCAAAGGTGACGGTTCCTCCATCCTTATTTTGGAGGGTGAAAAATAACTCCGGCCTTCCAGTCATATGTTTGGAACAATCGCTGTCCAATATCCATTTGCTTCTTATGTTGTGTACCTACAACAAAATCAGAAAACAAAACATTTGACCTCTTTCTATTTTTGGGTCCATGAGAGTTAGTCTTAGGAACCCATATCCATTTGAATTTTGGTTTCCTTTGATAATAAATATTCTTTCTATAAAAGGATTTAGAATAAACATTTCTAGAATAATCATTTCTAGATGTATTTCTATTAGAACTAGAAAGTTTAGTTTTATGAACAAAAGGTTGAAAATAATGTCTTTGATTTTTCACCACATAGTTTGGTCTATTTTGAGTATCAAAGAAGCTATATCCCAATCCGGTTTTATTAACCGAGCATCTTTGAGAACCAAGAAGTTTTTCTAGATTCTCTTGACCATTTGTGAATTTGGTCACTATAGAAAGAAGATCATTTGACTTTTCTTTAAGACTAGATATTTCCTTTTTTAAGAGATTGGTTCTAACTCCAATTTCTTTTATCTCAAGTGCTTGGCAAAAATTTTCCTTCTTGAGATCTTCTATTTCTTGAAGTAACACTTTATTTTGAGAGTCAAGAGTTAAATTTTCAGTTTTTAACTCTTTATTTTTAGAACTAAGACTCTTAAATTTAGCATATAAATCATTAAATGCTTCAAATAACTCATCATAGTCAGATTGACTTACTGAATCTTCTTGTGCTACAAAACACATGTTGGCGACTTCTTCATTAGATTCTTCTACCTTTGACGTACCTTCGTGAGTCACGAGAAGAGTATGCCCGATTTCATTTGCTGTAGAGCATTGAGAGATGCGATTGAACTCTACCTTGTCAACGCCACAGTACAATGCATTCATGGCTTTCGCATTCAGTGAAGCAGTCTTCTTTTCATCATCGGTCCATCGGATGAAATCAGTTGATGGAGTTTGGTACTTTTCTGAAACAACTCTCCAGATATCGAGATCCATGGATTGCAGGAATATTGTCATTCTTACTTTCCAGTATCCATAGTTTGTTCCGTCGAAGAGAGGAGGACGAGCAGAGGAGCTTCCTTCTTTGTGCTGAGATGTTGTAGTTGCCATGCTAGATGATGGTCAAATCAAAGTAATAGCAAACCTTGCTTTGATACCAAATGAAAGTGCATTAGGATCGAGGCAACGAGCACTAGAGGGGGGGTGAATAGAGCTTTTAAAAATTTCTGCGGAATATTGAATGATTTTGCAAATCTCAAAGCAAACACACAAAGAACACAAGATTTTATCCTGGTTCGGTCAAACCCGACCTACATTCAGTCCCCAAGCAAAATTCGCTTGAGATTTTCCACTATCAACCTTGTAAACTACAAGATCACACAGACCATAACCGGTCCCACTTTCAGTAACAATCCTACTGAAAGCAAACAACTCCTTTACACCAAGGAGTCCTTCTTTTTACACAAAAGAAATAACAACTTACAATACAACCTACGAGCCTTCCTTTTGAATGCAAATGAGATGCAATTGGCTTTTGAGGTTGTTGAAACACTCTACTCACGAATTCACTATCTTTCAAAGTGATTTGAGTGAAAAACTGAAGTGAAAATATCACGTGAGTGAGAAAACAAATACTTGAATGAATATGAGTGAAAAGCAAAAAGTAATTCAATACAATTCTATTGAATTTGATGTTTTTGAGTGTAGAATGCACTCATATTTATAGTTAAAAGATTCCATACGTTGAGAGTATGAAAGGGTGTCAAAACTGTCCATTTCGAACGAGCAAAACGTTTGAAAAATGAAAAGACACGCCTTTTTGAAGTTTCAGGAAAACGGCAAAATTAGTCAACTGAAACATCAGTTAGTCGACTAATAGTTAGTTATTAGTAGACTGACCGTTATCGTCGGTCGACTGATCTGTTAATCGAGCCGTTTGAAAATCTGAACTTTTGAAACTTAGTCGACTTGAGAAAAGTTAGTCGACTGATAATATCATCAGTAGACTGAAAAACCTTTTAGTCGACTGCTGCTAAAATCTTCTAAAAAACAAACATTTTGTTCGGTCGACTGATAAAAAGCATTAGTCGACTGCTGCTAAATTTTCAGAAAACACATGTTCTGTTCAGTCGACTGATAAAACCATTAGTCGACTGCTGCTAATTTTCCAGAAAACAGACATTCTGTCCAGTCGACTGATAAAATCTTCGGTCGATTAATTTTGACAAGAATGACTTTTTAGAAAATATGGCGCGAAAGGATTAGTCGACTGATAAGTCTATTGGTCGACTAATAAACATGAAAATTTAAGAAAAGAGTTTTCTAAAAAGATTTTCAAAAGAGTTTCTTTTAGAAAAGTTTTTCTAAAGACTTTTAAGGTGAAATGCAACCTAAATATGCACTCTAAGTAAGGCTCTTACAAGAATCTAAGACTTTTAATGAATTAAACATTTGCACACTAGTCTTCAAGGATTCTTCACTGAATTCTTCAATTTCTTCATAGCCTTAGCTGAAATGCGGTTGATTCTACTTGCTCATCATCAAAACCTTGTACTTGAAGTATCATGTATGGCTTCATTGTTGTAACACTTACTGCTATGGTAGTAGGAGGTAGATGGGAGAACACCCTCATACTTCAGAGAAATAATTAAATAAAAAGATAAACCCACTCAGTTTCGGCTTTACCTTGGAGAGGGTAGGTGGTACAAAACTCCGGGGACGTGTTTTTGTCTTTTGAGCTAAAATGACTCGTTGGTCCCCAGTCCTTAGAGTTGGGGGACCCGGACTACCAATATATCCTAGGTGGTAGTTCTTTGTTCTTCTGCAGAAGTTAGGGATGCATCCTGTTTTGGTTTTGGCCTTTGGGAGTTTCTCTCGGTCACTGGTCGCTCCCTTGGGATTTTAGTCACTGTTAAAATGTTCGGGTTAATAAAACAACTTTGAATAATATACCCTCGAACGTTTTCTTCAGTGATGGTTGTCTCGGCCTATGTGTACTCGCGGGATAAGAAAAGATAAACATCAATTAGAACATTTTAGGTATCACAGTGAGTGGAGTTATTAGGGAGACATGTTTATATTCTTCTAGCATGTTCTGAGCTTGTGATGAAATGAAATCATGAAAGGTGTAGATATGAGATAATCAAATTCATATTGTGATTGCTACATGAATGTTATGCATAACTGTTATTGTTGTTGCAGAATATGTTTTAATTGTTTAATGCCTTACTTGCTTAATTGTTGTCTTTGCATAAAATGCTTTAATTGCTTAATTACAACTGATGCATAATCTGTTTGCCTGCTTAGATATATGTTTGTTTCTGTTGTTACGTAGTGATCCTTGTGCGCTTCTTAATAGGCTGAAATTCGCACACGACAACCACATCACCTACTAGATTCATGATATACCTGCATTAAGAGTTACAGTTTTCCTACTTAGACGTGGTAGTCTAATTCCTATAATTTTTATCATTTTCAGGCAAAAAGTAGTTCTATGAGCGACGCAGGATGAGGTGCTGACCAAGACTTGATCTATTTGTTCTCTGGCAGACCTACTTTCTTTTAGATTGGAATCTTTGTTTTGAGACTCATAATGTGAAAATTTTGATGTTTGATTCTATTATTATTGAAATAAAAATAAATGGTGTGGTTTGCTTTTACCTTCCTGTATCGTTCTGAAATGCTTAACCCTGAAATTATTTGTTGTTTTCGCTTTATATAAAAAAAAAATCCTCAAAAAAATCTGGGTTAAAATTTCGGGGCGTTACATATATAACTCGAACACGACTGCTTGTCATTTAGTTAATTAAGTTTAGGTGTGCACCGAAATTGGCTGGATAGATGACTTTTTGAAAGCCCTAATACCACATAAAATTAAGTTCCGGATTCTACTATACTTTATCATATCTGGATCGGATTCAGATTTGAACATTTAGATCAAAATTTAGATGGATTATGGCTCAACACATATCCATTCTACCTATACCCTTATTATATGGCTAAGATTGAGCTTGCATGTATGTTTTTGCAATTTGGGTTGCAGCTAGGGCTGGGTAAACAAGCTGAATCAATCGAGCTTAAAGTGTTCAAGCTTGGCTCATTCTTGTGGCAAGTCAAGCTTAGTTCGAGCTCATAATGAGCCTAAGTTAAACAAGTTCGAGCTGACTTGCTTATAGAAAAAATACATTGTTTTAGAGCTAAGAGAAATAAGATTACAAAAAAATATATGTAAATTATATTTATTATTATCTAATGAGTTTGTACGAGTTGGTCGGGCTGAGTACTTATTTTTTATATTCAGCTCATCAACCCTATTTTACGAGTTTTAACAGGATCTGTACTAGCTGAACATGAGCCAAGCCACGAGCAACTTGTTTCCCAGCCCTAGCTAGTTCCAACTCATCTCCTATGTCGTTCCAATCGTTGTACCCCATCTTAAGATCTTTTGATCAAATCTGACCCAGATGTGATATACATGATCCATGTAATGAACATCGACATTTGAATCGCTAGAATCCGACCAGCATGCAAAACTTTCTAGCTATTAAAAAATCAAGTTATAAAAATATCATTTTTTTACTTAAAAAATAATATATATTTTTTAATGTGAGTCAAAGGTTGATTTATATCAAATTGACCATGCTGAATCCATCTCCAGGGTAGAGATGGCAGTGGACCGGGAAGGGGGAGGAGGACAAAGTCTCTTCCCTCCGCCCGTCTCAAAATTCTGCCTTTCATTCCCGCTTCCATCCCTGCACTGGTTTTGATTTTAAGTTTCATCCCCACCTCCATCCCCGTTTAATGTCCTCCATCCCCGGTCTAAACAGGGCGAGGCGAGGCGGAGCCCTGTTTCCCTTCAGTCCACTGTCATCTTTAAAGAAAGAGAGGAAGGTTTACTAACGGAGATCGGGGATGGGGCGGGGCGGAGAAAAGCATAAGTTCATCTCCGCTTCTATCCCTGCACAGGTTTTGATTTTAACCTTTATCCTCATGTTCTCCATCCCCAGTCCAAACTGGGTGAGGCGAGGAGACCCCCCATTTCCCCGTTGTCCACTGCTAGTCAAAACAACTTGGGACAATAAAACCACAGAGATGATAATGTGGTAAGCGGGCCCTGTGCCAAACGAAAGCAGATCAGGTCATGCTGAAAATGAGCGTTTTTGCTCATGCCGCCATCTTGGCCGTCTGTTTGCATTTTGGATGAATGCCACGTGGTTTTGTTGACTTTTGAGCTTTTTAAAATGCAAATCGGATGGCCAGGATGTCAGCATGAGCAAAAACGCTCATTTTCAGCATGACCTGATCTGCTTCCGTGCGAAACTGACGGCTCATCTTTGAATCCCTCTGCCACATGGGGGCTTAAGAGATATCTGGTAGGGGTCTGACTAACCCCAGCTTGCCTTAAAAAAAAAAAACTTGCAACAATAAAATACTAGAGATGGTGTGACGATAGGGATGACATAGGGGATCAGTGAAACCGAATTGATGTTTTTTGTGTGGGGGCAGTAGTGACATTGACTCCACAAATCATACTCATAAAAATCATCATGGGCCCGCCGAGGTATCTCTGCATGCTTGTCAATGCCAAAACGTTAACATCCTCTAATAAATGTTTACAAAATGTTTTTTGTTGAAATAAAATTTGGTGGCTATATACAGAGAGAGAGAGAGAGAGAGAGAAATGGGTAGGTGCTAAATTGATGTGTTAATCGATACGTGCTAAATGGGTTTTTCTGCCTTGCAGTGTTTTTTTCACAGTTCTCACCTCATAAATGTGTTGGGTATGCACGGAATTCACACTTGGATCATGTATTTTCGACTAAAAATTTGATATTTGGAGCCTAAAAAATTTACAAAGATTTTGGATAGTTGATTTTTTGAATCTTATAAAAACTCACCCATGTGTCCGAATTGAACACTTCAAAATCTGATCCTTATAAAATCAAGTACATAGATCACATTTATACTATCATAATTTAAAAACAAACCCAAAAAACTCATTTAGCAAGTATCATTTCTCACCTACCCATTGCTCTCTCTCTCTCTCTCTCTCTATATATATATATATATATAGGGTATGGCTGATAGAAATCTTCTTCCATCCTAGCCTAGAGTTCAGCCTACCATGTAAGTAACTCAATGCTCCATATAGGTGAAATGAAAGCAAAATTTGTATGGATCCCTCCCACATGTTCAAAATATTTGCACATGAGATGCATGCAACATTAGTTTCTGTGTTTTAAATTTTCAATCAATACTAAATATGACATGATTTCACATATTTGATTTTACCATTTTTTGGATTTATAACCCAAAGAAACCGCACCCGCCAAGAAGACCGGGTCGCACTCGCTCAACCTGCTATACCTATTGTCGTCGTGCCAACAACATAAAATTGTGAGGCTAGGACCCCTACTCCCTGGGCCTATGCTACGTGTTGGCTTGCAGAGAGGAGCGACACCCATGATAATTGAATCTTGACAGCACATCTAGCAGACAAGGCCCCACCCCACTATGCCACCCCCCCTAGGGCTACTTGATTTTACTTAGTTACTTAAAATTTTTGTTTTTTTTAGTTATCATAAATATGTGAATCATGTTTGTTTAGGATTTAGGTTTTTTATTTAGATTTTATTTTTTTAAATATCATGAGCCATGAATATTTCATTAGGTTATAGGGTTTTTATGCTTTTTTTCAAATTAGCATTTAGATATTTTGTGTTTTCTCATTTCAATCGACATTACACTTGCCCCAAGGGGGGTTGCTGTAGTGGGGTGGGGTCTTGGCTGCTAGACGGGAAATCAAGGTTCAATTCCCATGGGCGTCACCCTTTTGCACAAGCCAAAGCGGAGCATAGGTCATGGGGGCATAGGTCCTAGCCTGTAAGTTTTACGCTGCTGGCACAACGATCGTAGGTATGGCTGGCTGAGCCAACGCAACCAGGTCTTCATGCTTGATGTGGTTTCTTCGGGTTATAAATCCAAACATATTGACATTACACTTGATCCCATGCTTATTTTAGGAGAGCAGATGAGTGATCTGCCAAATCACCACAATATATGAGGTCCTTATGTCAAATCACTTTCTTAAAGTGATTTGATATATCACCTGCTATCATAGTTTAGGGTTCTTTTTCAATTAGTTTATATATATACACACACAATGTTTGTTTAGGATTTAGACTTTTGTTTTAGCTTTTATTTTTAAAAGAGCATGAACCATGCATGGATGTTTCATTTAAGTTTTAGGGTTTTTTGTGTTTTTTTTTATTAGCATTTAGGTATTTTTGTATTTTTTCATATCAATTAACATTAAACTTGATTCCACATGCTTATTTTTGGTTATAAACTTAGAATTTTAAAGTTTTTAAATTATTATATACATGAATGATGTTTGTTATTATTTAGGTTTTATATTTAGTTTTTTTTAAAAAGCAAGAATATTTAATTATGTTTTAATTTTTTTTGCTTTTCTCAATTAGCATTTAGGTAAATATTTAATTAAGTATTTTAATATTTTTATTTTTAATCAAAATTAAGTATGATTCTTCATACTTAATTTTAGTTAGAAACTTAGATTTTTATATTTTTTTCTCAATTAGCATATATATATATATATATATATAAATGATGTTTGTTTAGTATTTAGGTTTTTTATTTAGTTTTTATTTTTTAAATAACATGAACCATGAATATTTTATTAGGTTTTGAGGTTTTTATATATATTTTTTCATTTAGCATTTAGGTATTTATGTATTTTTTCTTGTGAAACAATATTGAACTTGATTTCACATGCTTGATTTTAGTCATAAACTTAGAATTTTAAGAGTTTAGGGTTTTTTTAAGTATATATAAATAAATAAATGATGTTTATTAAGATTTAGGTTTTTTTTTATAACATGAATATTTAATTAAGTTTTGGGTTCTTTCTGCTTTTGTTTTCTCTTTTTAGCGTGCATTTGCACCAACCTTGGTTTAGATTCCCTGGCTCCACCACTGGAAGCACCATATATCATATCATATCATATCAGAGACTCCATACAAGCAAAAGCAGGGTTAGTTGGCGCAAAAAATTAAACTCTTTATAACTATTCTTAAATGACATAATTTTCATGTGTTTTAGTAATGGAAATTATAGATTTTTTTTTGGAAATGTATATATGTTCTTGCAAATCATAAAAGTGTTACATGGCATTTCTGTAATTTTTCAAATGGCAATAACTCTTTTCTTTTATCTCTTGGTGGCCATATTTAAAATAAAAGAAATTTGACTAACAGTGGTATAACCATATAGTTATCTATTCAAATAAGAAAATATGGTCTCTCTCTCTCTCTCTCTCTCTCTCTCTGTGATTATAAAAAGTTTACAGGGGAAAAACAGTGTTGTGAGAGGCGTACACCTCAATACCTGAAGCGTACGCCTCAGAGGCGAAGCGCACACTCAAAGTATTGAAGCGTTGTAGTGAAGCGTTGCAGGCTTGAAACGCACGCTTCACTCATGTGAAGCGCATGCCTCAAGTCGAAACGCGCTTTGCATCTAAGACGTGTGCATCAATGCAATTTGTGAAGGGGAAAAGAGTATAACCTTCAGCTTGTAGGGGTTGGGTGGCCTCGGCTTAGCCTCCTCACCGTCGTCTTCGTTAGAGTGACTATCGTCATCGATTCTTTGTGAGGGAAGGCGTGGTCGCCTCCGCCGCCATGGAATTGATGGCTGACCTCCACTCTTCATCGCCGTCCTCCTCGCCACTGATGTTGTCATCCCTCATGGCGCTTCTCTCTGCCTCTCTCTGCTTTTTTGGCTTTTTTGTTGGTTTCTTTTTTTTTGTTTTTTCTTCAATGTCAATGCTTGATGGGTGATGCCTTGCTTGTTTCTATTGTTTTTTCTTGGGTGAATGCATGAGTTGGTCGTGTTTTTTTTTGTTTAGAAAATGATGGTGTATGTGGTATTTGCGTGCTTGTGGACAAGGTTGCATGACATTGGCAATGCTGGATGTTTTTTTTTCTCTTTTGATGGTTATGGGTTTCCTTTATTCTTTGCTTTTTCTTTTCTGTTCTTCTTTTTTGGTTGTGGTCTTCTTTTGTTATGTTGGTTCCACGATATGGGTGTTTATGTTGGATTACAATGTGTTTTGTTGACCATTATATGTTGTTTTTGAAGAGAAAAATCTCTGTTTTTAAAGGGTTATATAGTTTTAGCTCCTCCATGAATGCTCCATCGCATGAATGTTACTGTTTATTGGTTGTTGTTTGGAGGTCAACCTTTTACCTTTCTCCTTTTTCGCGTACAAGTGTTCATTTTTTGTTCTTATTAGATCATATACAGATCATATTAGAGTTGGTACCTGATTTCTTATGTTTTGGGTATTTATTGTACCTTCCTTTTTCTGTTAAAATGGTTCATGAATGTCCTTTTTTTGTCATGCTTTCTGTGGGAATCAATTTTATGTTGAGATATATCAGAGTGATTCAGCTGCATCCACAATTTGGAGGATTATCTTGACAAAATTTGCTTCTCCATTGACATGGTGTCTTATAATACATTGTGGTTGCTGCATCACTACAATTAATAGCATTGTATTTGGAAAAAAATAAGCCTTTTTAGTATAATATCTTTCAGTACAATAAAGGCTTCAAGCAACTTATTGCAAGATGCCTTGAAATGAATAGTGTGATTCAAACAAGCAACCAACTTGTCCAATTCGACTCAAAAAAATGAACAAGAAATCCAGATTTGTTCTTTTGCCTAGTTATGCCATCTGAAACGCAGAGCACTCAACAGAATGAACATGCTGCAAATTCCTACCTGTCCTACCGAACTAATTCATCTGTTTGGTTTGCCCGAGTGATCTAGTGTCTGTTTAAGACTTTCAGCTTCAAGTGAAGTCAATGTGATAGTTTCATTTGTGTTTAGTTTTAATATTTGGATATTTCCCCCTTTTAAGCATTCTCTGAATCAGATATGCAGAACTAGTGGTCATGAGGCCCAATAGAGCTTGTCTAAGTGAAAGGTAAATCAATGGCTTCACATAGTTAAATTCTGGAGTTTGTGGATCCTTGAAGTACCTTTTCTATTACGCAGACTTATCTTCTATCTGGTTTATTGAACAAATTATTTTATACTGCACAATTTCATTAATTTTTGAATGTCTCATTAGCTACCAAATCTTTATTTCATGTCTTCCAGTTTTTAATTGATGATGTTCTGGAAGATGGTACTAAAAATTCTACAGAATGTCAGGGAAAAAAATATTTTTTGTTTTAGTCTATATCTTGAGTTCTTGATTATCGTTGGATTGCAAATGTGGGGATTCTTTAAACTAATGTTGGGATTATGCATGCAGGTTTTGTTCTTGATCCTTCAAAATGTAGCAAGCTGACCATGGAAGAAAAACAAGAGCTAGTGTATGAACTCTCAAAATGGCCAGAAGGTGCTCCAGAGCTTCTACAGTCATGGAGCCGACGGGAGCTCCTGGAGGTGATTTGTGCTATCATGGGGAAAGAAAGGAAATATACGGGCCTACCAAAATCTAGAATGATAGAACGCCTGCTTAGGGTAGTATCTGAAAAAAGAACTGGACATAATGATGAGAGTGCACAATCTGGAGCACCTCCAATACTGCCAAGTACTCAAAGTACTCTGAGAAGGCAGAGGAAGACTGACAATCCTTCCCGATTAGCAATTGACACTAGAAGGAGTTGCATCCTCGTCTTGGTGATGTCATTTATTGGTAGTTTTTATTTAAAATTTTTATTATTTTATTAATATTATATATTTTATTATTTTGATCATGAAGCTTACGCTTCAACGCCTCGAGGCTTACGCCTCGCTTCGCCTCATCACATTTAACAACCTTGGGGAAAAACACAATAGATTTAAGTTGGAACTCTAAACAAATAAAAAATGACCCATTTCACCCTATTAAAGTTGAGAACCCAATTGAGCCTTGGAGTTTGGTTCATGTAGGTATGACCCAAACCTGATAAGACATGGGCCATGCCCATGCAAGATGTACTGTGATTTCATGGTTACAATTAAATAATATGCACTTTTATTAAAAAACCATTAAATTTATAAAAAAAATATTAAAAATGTTAGAATAATATTTATATGTGTGTCATAGCATGTTCAGTTGTATCACCAAGGATACACCACAAAAATCGTTTGTCCATGTAATATAGGTACAGCCACCTTGGTGGATCCTTCACTAGGTCTCAGTCTCACTTCTATTATTACGTTTTATATGATCCGATCTTGATGGTGTTAATAGAAGGCAATGATAGGTCCATATCCGTTCAAATGTTCACTTGGGTGTACCGGGTATGCATCATGCTCTCTCTTTTGAGATTCATATGTGTGTGTTGCCTTACCTACTGGCTAGCTTTGGTGGACAACTATACAACATGACTGTCATCTTAAGGGCTTTTAGGCAAATTTATGCTCTTGGGGTTCGAAATGAGCCCACTTGATTGTGAATTACTCTGCCAGTCATACTTTCTCCTTGCCACCTAAAATACCCTTGGAGAAGAGTCCAACTTTAGACCTGTTTGGAGTGATCCAACTTGGATTTTACAACTGAATCCTTCAATTGGATCCAACTCCCTTCTAATTGCAGACTCGATGCACATGGAATCTTAAGCCATATGTGTCCAATGTCTATGGACCCTCTAATTGAGCTTGACCCATATGTGTAACCATAATCATATTGACATCCTTCTCTTGCAAAACCAAAGTGGATCAGCTCCACTGGGCTCCATATTTGTCCAAACTTGAGCAGAATCGGAAGGGGGTATACTTTAGTCAAGGTGATGAAGCAGACAGGCTTATAAGGATAATATGAAATGTACCAGATCCAAAAGCATTATCCAAGTGGACATGGACCACTTAAGCAGCAGTCAAATTGATCACAAGTCCAAAACCAACCACCTTGAGGTACGTCCAAAATAAGATTCATTGCTGTATATTTAATTTTTAGATTTTCATTTTCCATAATATTATCGCTGAATTTCAAAGTTTAACTTCTCCTTATTCGTGATTATATAAGTATCCGGTCCTTTTTAGGCGGGCTATATATATATACACACGCGCTACAAGAAAACACATCACTGCTGAGGATATTTATTGTCAGTAATATACTATTTATGTTGGCAATAATACAAACGATGATAAATATCATCACCAAATGTGTTGGCTTTTTATAGTCATTTATATTATTGTTTTTGATAATAATTATAAATCATTATTTTTATAAAAAATAAATTCGATGATGGATATAGTCGGTATAAAATGGTTGACTTTAGAATGTCGTCGGTACTAGTAATTAAATTCGATGATAAATATCATCAATTGTATTTAACATCAATGATAATATTTATCGTTGGTTCTTTATTAAAGACAACGATAATTATCATCGTATTGATATTGAAAATCATATATATAGAGCGAGAGATGATCACTAGGCTAGGATGGGCTGGCCTAGCCTCACATAGGTTGGGCCTATGCAGATAAATTTGGCTCGACCAGGATCGCAGGCCAACATAATCCCACCCCGAGTATATGTGTGTGTGAGTTTTTATCGATATATAAAAATAAATAATATATATAATATTAGTATACATGAGTTAATTAATATTAAATTAGTTGTGTTTAACATTAGATGAATTCAATTTTATTAAAATAATTAAAAAATCATTAAAACAGTAATATTTTTTAAAATACATGATTACTTTTTTTTTAACATTATAGGTTTTTTAAAAAAAGTCAAAGACCTTTTTTCAAAAAAATGTAACTTTATGAAACTATCTAAGTTAGGGGTGGCAATCGGGTCGGGTCGGCGGGTTGGCGGGTAAGAATACCTCAACACGAACACGACCCGTTTATTAAACGGGTCAGATGTGGCAAACACGAACACAACCCATTTATTAAACGGTTAACCCGACACGACCTGCCAACCCATTTAATAAACGGGTTGGGTTGACACGACACAACACAATTACACGACACAGCGACCCATTTATTAAACGGGTTGGCGGGTCAGAGTTAGGGTTAGATAAGTTTATATATATATATATATATATATATATATATATATATATATATATATATATATATATATATATATATATATATAAACGGGTCGACGGGTTGACGGGTTCGTGTAAACGGGTTGACTCGCCCGCCTACACTACAACAAATCAATGGAATATCGACGACTTAATTTTGTTGTTAATCTGTCATTAATCCGTCGCTAACCGGCTTAGCGACGGATATCTTCTATCGCGAATTTTTTTACGCTAATAAGCAATGACATATATCTGTCGCCCGTTCCGTCGCTGAGTTGTTACAGAATAACGAACGACAACGTCCGTCGCAAAGCCGTCGTTACTAAACGGTGACCTCAATTTGGCGACGGCTTTACAACCGTCGCTAATCAGTCGCTAACTTATACATCTAGCGACGGATATATTCGTCGCTAATCCATCACAAAAAAGAAAAAAAATTTTAAAAAATATTTGAAAATTAAATATCAAGAAAAAATTTCTCGCGCTACAATTTATATTTCCTGTGAATAAAAAACAAAGTACGCATAAAATTACATATAAAAGGAAGCTAAAACAATTAATCGTTTCACTTTAAAATTCACAAGTTTTAATTATTTATAATTCAATAATTACATTTTCGAAACAAAAAAAAGTATAACAAATTCAACACATTAATCTAATCATCATCAAGATTTTGTGTGTCTTCTTGTTCATTGCCTTGATCTGTCCCTTTAGCTCCACTACACTGGTTATCGCCAACAACCTACATAAGAAAAGAAAGGTAAGTATTGATAAACAAAATATATTGAAAAAAAAAACTCTAAATGTGATTCTATCATGCTCATATGTGCTCTAAGGTAGACAAAAAACTCTATATGTGATTCTATCATGAATGATGTGTTCTAAGGCTGTCAAAAAACTGAATACGTGTTCTAAGGCAGTCAGAAAAACTCTATATGTGATTCTACCATGCTCATATGTGCTCTAAGGCAGACAAAAAGTTGTATATATGATTTTTTCATGCTCATATATGTTCTAAGGCAGTAAAAAAACTGAATATGTGATTATAGCATGCTCATATGTAATCTAAGGCAGTCAAAAAACTTAATATGTGATAATAACATGCTCATATGTGTTCTAAGGCAGTCAAAAAAACTCTATATGTGATTCTACCATGCTCGTATGTGCTCTAAGGCAGACAAAAAGCTGTATATGTGATTTTATCATGCTCATATGTGTTCTAAGGCAGTCAAAAAACTGAATATGTGATTATAGCATGCTCATATGTGTTTTAAGGCAGTCAAAAAACTGAATATGTGATTATAGCATGCTCATATTTGTACTAAAGAAGTCAAAAAAACTCTATATGTGATTCTATTGTGCTTATATGTGCTCTATGGTAGACAAAAAACTTTATATGTGATTATATCATGCTCATATGTGCTCTAAGACAGTAAGAAAAACTCTATATGTGATTCTACTGTGCTCATATATGTTCTAAAGCAGTCAGAAAAACTTTATATGTGATTCTATCATGCTCATATGTGTTCTAAGGCAGTCAAAAAACTGAATATGTGATTATAGCATGCTCATATGTGTTCTAAGGTAGTAAAAAAAAATGTATATGTGATTTTATCATGCTCATATGTGCTCTAAGGCAGGCAAAAAACTCTATATGTGATTCGATCATGAATGATACATGCTATAAGGCAAGCAAAAAACTCTATATGTGATTCTATCATGAATGATATGTGTTCTAAGGCAGTAAAAAAACTCTATATGTGATTATATCATGCTCATATGTGTTCTAAGGCAGTCAAAAAAACTCTATATGTGATTCTACCATGCTCATATGTGCTCTAAGGCAGGCAAAAAGCTGTATATGTGATTCTATCATGCTCATATGTGTTCTAAGGCAGTAAAAATATTATACTGAAAGGTCAGTACTGATAAACAAAATATACTGAAATAAATTATATCCAATGCACCTAAGTTAAGGCAATCAAAGTTACATGAAATCTAACGACATGCAATATATTGCATGAAACTTTCATACCTGAGAGGCACCTGCAATCGAAGTTCCCCTGATCAGCAAAAAACTGTTGAACTCAGATCGGAGAACGTCGACGATGGTTTCATGGAAGTAGTTATGCATTGTGTCCTTAACGATCTGGCGTACATCATCACCGAAAAAAATAAGATGCTGCTTAGAGCTTATGTCGACGAAAGAAGTCTGTGAGCCGTGACTGGAGGAAGCAATGACAGATGAGGTGTTCATATTACTCTCAAACCCGAACACACGACCCTTTTTGGGTTCATTTGCTGCAGTCACCCATGCTGCAGGATCAAATGATGAATGCTGAGTAGAGTCATTGTCATATCGCTCTACCATCTGTTACTCCTATGCCTCCTACAAAATAATGTTTACAGTATGCATTAATAATTAAGAATTATAATGTTTATGATAACTTATATATTGCAATGATTATTAATAGAATAGATGCATACTGTTGTCGTTCTCGCCTTCTCTGATACGAAGTCTTCTGTGGTCTTCCGTTTATGTGTTTCAACAAACATATCCTTATATGGTACAATGCCTTCTTTTTCTGCTTCCTGCGAAGTTAAATGATATAAAATTTAGTTAATAGGTTTGCAACAATACTTATAAAATTGATATTATATATTGATAAGTTACCATTTTCTTCAGGTGCCTCCCAAAAGTCTTAGATTCACCTATGTGTAGATGGGCTTCGGACATTTTTGCTCTATTTTATGCAGTCTTCGCAGAGCGATTTCGAAATGCATCCCCCGCCCACTTGTCGCGCATTCTCTCCCAATAATCTCTCCTGATAGTAATAGGGCCATGACCCTTCCACTGTAGTGGATCATCTATTCCGTCAGATGCTTTTTTTGCTGCAGTCTTCATATTATGCAACATGTCTGCAAATCGATTGACAGTCACCTTCTGTCACACCTTCCTTGCATCATGTTTCTCCACCGTAGTCGCGAAGCAATTCGAAGCCTATATATATTTTCAAAAAGTTAGTAGACATGACTATAAAAAAAAATTAAATATGAAACACATTAACTATGACAAACAACTGTATACCGTGAATGAGGACTACAATCTGTCTATCACCTCTTTTGGATACTCTTTCTATTGAGCGACCGGTCCTGGTAGATGTTGAAGAAGTGAATTCTTAATCTCGCGTACTACTTCTTGTGGGCTCAAACATCGTGCTGCATATGAATTGGTACACAGTAAATATCAATATAAAATATTTATAAGATATGCAATAAGTGAAAATGAAATACTTACGGTCGATTATCGATATACACTATTCGAATGAGTCTTCTTGTGCCAGACTGAGAAGACCCTGCATCCTGTGTTGGCTCCTGACTTGTGTGATCAACTGGTGTAGGTGGGTCATGTACATGCGAAATATCATCTGTAAAAAAATACGTAAGAAATTCTCAGAATGCGCATTTCAACTAATCAAACATTCAATTAGTTAAATGATATACCTATCACAGAATCCCTTGAAGATGAAGGCTGGGTCTATCTACTATTGGATGAACAACCACTGTAAGCTCCATGAACCATATTCTAACAAATAAAAAATGGCATACAATACATTCAAATAATTTGCATCAAGTATTACAATACATTCAAATAATTCAAATCATTAATGTCAAGTATTGCAATACATTCAAATCATTCGCATCAAGTATTACAATACATTCAAATCATTCACATCAAGTATTGCAATACATTCAAATGATTCGCATCAAGTATTACAATACATTCAAATAATTCAAATCATTCACATTAAGTATTGCAATACATTCAAATCATTCGCATCAAGTATTACAATACATTCAAATCATTCACATCAAGTATTGCAATACATTCAAATGATTTGCATCAAGTATTACAATACATTCAAATAATTCAAATCATTCACATCAAATATTGCAATACATTCAAATCATTCGCATCAAGTATTATAATACGTTCAAATCATTCACATCAAGTATTGCAATACATTCAAATGATTTGCATCAAGTATTATAATATATTCAAATAATTCAAATCATTCACATCAAGTATTGCAATACATTCAAATCATTCACATGAAGTATTACAATACATTCAAATCATTCACATCAAGTATTGCAATACATTTAAATGATTTGCATCAAGTATTACAATATATTCAAATAATTCAAATCAAGTAATGCAATACATTCAAATCATTCGCATCAAGTATTACAATACATTCAAATAATTCAAATAATTCAAATCATTCACAACAAGTATTGCAAAACATTCAAATAGAGGTTTGTATTAAAAGATTTTGCTCACTAGCTTGAGAATTCTTCCTCATCACTTGTTTGACTTTCATATTCTTCTTCTTCTTCATTGTTTGCCCATCCACTTGGTATATCATTTGGATCATATTCTTCTATGAATGTTTCATCGGCCAATAGAGATATGACATGCATGTCATGCGCAACATCGTGACCATAAGAGAAGTCATAGATATCATCTGATTGATAGTAATCACTGCCTTCAGCTAACTTGCCTTCCTGTAACTGATCATACTCAGGGTATAGTTCGAACTTCACCTTGCAAACTGCCCACCATTCATTCCTATCTGACTTTTTTGTACTCAGATATAAAGTATAATAAACTTGTTGAGCTTGCGAGGCTAATATGAATGATTCATATGCTGCAAACCTTGATTTATGATTCACCTCCACAATGCCTGAGGATTTATCGAGTCTTGTTGCAGTTGGATCAAACCAATGACACTTGAATAAAGTTACCATATTATTTATGCCTAAGTAAGTTAACTCCATTATTTTCTCTATAACACCGTTGTAATCATGCTCATTTTCACCGTAGCTGCTACCATTGACACACACACTACTATTCATCGTTGATTTGTTTATATCGTAATCTTTTGTATGGAATCGATAACCATTTACGATGTACCCGTTGTAACATTGCACAACTTTGGTCGAACCATTTTCTAAATCACATATTCCTTGATCTTTAACATCACCATGGCGGACCTACGCACAAACATAAACAATGATTGTGATCATGACCAATTAAGTAACTTAGTGTTGTTTACAAGTACACAATTTATGTTAGCGTCCTTACCCACTGTTTCAACCACTCCACAAACTTAGTTTCACGTTCTTTTTGTACTTCTGCATCAATGAGACGCGAAACTTTTCTTCGCAACTCCAGATCAAATCGTCTGCAAACCACAAATACTTATATTACTGAACCAAGTATGCACATATAGAATATAAAATGATTTATAATTGTGTTGCGTTTACATATACTTACTTGATATGTGGGTCGATCGTTGAGCAATTAAAAAGAATATAGATGTGTGTTGCGTCTTGCTCTCGATCTGTCAAGAGCCTTGATCGACAACTACCAAATGCATGCCCAAGTGGTTGAAATATCGATAGCTTGTCAGCTACAGTTACTTGTTCTCCATCATTGTTACGAGGCGAGCATGTGTAACATATTGGAATTTGAGGTTCACAGTACATAGATGAGAAATTTGAAATCTCTTCTAAAGTGTACGCCTCACAAATAGTACCTTCTACTCTTGCTTTATTACGAACCTTTTTTTTGAGGTCAAACATGCATCTGTCAAAAATATATATTTCAAATTTGAAATATCTGTCATTGAAGAGACAAATATAAGAAAACATATACCTTTCAAATGGGTATATCCATCGATATTGCATAGGGCCACCAACCCTTAGTTCATATGGCAAATGTATGATCAAATGTTCCATAACATCAAAAAATGCTGGCTGAAAAATCTTTTCTAGCAGACAAACAATGGTGATGACAGAGTCTTCGAGATTCTTTACATCATATACTACGACTTTCAATGCGCACAATGTTCTAAAAAATCCACTCAACTCAGACAATACCCCCCATATAGGTTTGTCTAACATATCATAGAATGCTAGGGGTATCAATCGTTGCATAAAGATATGACAATCATAGCTCTTCAACCCATATAACTGTTCATTGTCAATCTTTACAGCCCGAGCAATGTTAGAGACATATCCATCTGAAAATCTCAATTGTCTCAACCACTGACATACATGTTTTATTTGATCAGTTCCAAGCACGTACTTTGCCTTTGGTTTCAGTACTTTTCCATTATACTCTTTGAGTTTCAATTCTGGTCTTTTACATATTACTTTTAAATCCATACGGGCCTTCGGATTATCTTTCATTTTCCCTTTAACATTCATTACTGTATTGAATACATTATCAAACACATTTTTCTCCACATGCATCACATCCAAATTATGTCATATCAATAGGGTCAGCCAATATGGTAGTTCCCAAAAAATCGATTTCTTTGTCCAATTGTGACACTTCCCAAATCCACGGAAGGGTGTAGGGATGCAGACATCTGTTAATACATCTGGAAAGTATCGCAATCTTCTTAGAATCTCTGTCCCAGACAATCTTGTGGATGAACCTTCCATTTCAATATTGTCTGCTCTAAACGCATTCATTTGTCGTCGAAACGGATGGTCGCTGGGTAGAAATCGATGATGGCACTCAAACCAACAAGACTTCCTTCCATGCGTCAATCTAAAAGCTTTGGTATCCTTCATGCAGTACGGACATGCCAACCTCCCATATGTGCTCAAACCAAATAACATACCATATGTAGGGAAGTCACTGATTGTCAATAGAACAACGACCTTTATATTGAAATTTTGTTTTTTGTGGGCATCATACGTGGTAACACCGCCATCACACAGTATTTTTAGTTCATCAATCAATAACCTTAAATATACATCAAGATTTTGGCCAGGTGAAGTCGGACCAGGGATCAACAGAGATAAGAAAAGATTTGGACACTTTATACACAAACTTGGTGGAAGGTTGTATGAAGTTACAAATACTGGCCAACATGAGTATGAAGTTGATCTACCCCCAAATGAATTAAATCCATCTTTACATAGACCGAGTTTAACATTTCTCACTTCCATTGCGAAGTTCTGAAGAATACGATAAAAGTGCTTCCAAGCTTCAGCGTCAACATGATGCGTGATCTTGTCTTCATCGTGTCGAACTTTATTTGCATCCCATCTCATGTGTTTAGCTGTTCTTGAAGACATATACAATCGTTGTAATCTAGGAGTGATAGAAAAATAGCAGAGTGACTTGTATGAAACTTTCTTTGATCTTGTGCTACCATTGCCTCTTGTCTTTGGCTTGAACCGAGGATGCCCACATGACGGGCATGATATGTTGTTTTCCTAATCCTTGATATACAACATGCAGTGATTTGGACAAGCATCAATCTTTTTATACCTCATACCTAGAGCGGTTACCATAGCTTTCGCATGATAGAAATTTTGTGGCAATTTCTCATCTTTGGGCAACATACTCTTCACAATCATGCACAAACAGTCAAAACATGATTGACTCAAATTATACCCGGACTTCAAATTCATTAGTTGAAGAACTACAGACAAGATAATGTGACTCTCGCAACCATTCCAAAGTGGCTCATCAGCATCTCTAAGTAAATCATAAAATCTATTAGCTGCATCGTTTGGTGATTCTTCATCTACTGCAGTTCTTACATCACTAGGACTCATAGCAGAACCCAGTTCTGTTCCTGCGGCATCAAATATCAAATTCATATATGGATTATCGTGCACTACATTCACCCGTGCATCAAAATTGTTTCTAAATTATTCTTCATGGAACGTCCAATTCTGATAATCACTCACAAAACCCTTCCTGTATAGGTGATGTCTAACGTCATGTGGTTCTATAAATTGATTATTCTTACAAATCTTGCAGGAACACATAATCCGACCTGTGGGTTCCACTGTACTGACACTTGCCGTTGCAAATTCAATAAAACTTTCAACACCATCCATATATTCATGCGATAACTCATTGTCCATTATCCTACGGTACATACATTTACGGTTTGCAGTCATTTTGTCGTATGATGTTACGAATAGTATCCTAACCAGTTAAAAGAGAATCATCAGAATGCTATGATGAAAAAAAATATCAAATTTATCATGCAATATATGATGTCATACAATCACAAGAATTATGATGCATGCATTGATAACTTAATATTTTTATGTGCAAACTATTCATGACACGATACATTCATTTGAAGTATGCTTTCATTATACAATTTCACATGGAAGCCATAATCAAATTGAAAGTAACTACATGCAAGCATGGATACAATCACATCAAATATTGCAATACATCGAAATCATTCATATCAAACAAATGTCAAACATGTATCTGCAACAAACACACTTCAATATCCTGCTAACTACTACCATGCCTAGCATGAAATTCATACTCTAAAAATAAGAACATTTTTATTCTCATACATTAAAATCATGCTCAGCATGATCTCCGAACTCCAACAAAGCAGTCCTAGATATCAACAACTAAGTGAGTTTGTGAACAATAAAGTGTTACATCCAATAAATTAAATAACATGTGATGCACTTGCATCACTTACTCACCTCGAGTATTTACCCAATTTGCATTGTTTTTGTCACTTACTTACCACGGGTGGCGGGGCACAAGTGAGTTCCGTTGAGAAATCTGTAAAAAACACTGTGTTAAGATGAAGTCACCACCTGCCGAAAAAAAACCCGAGGCAAATGAAAAAATCTTGCATTGGCCTTTTATCTAAAAAATGCGGCCATTCCAGAAGCCCGACTTTGGTGCACGTATTAGCTCTAGCTTTACTAGAGTTATCTGAGTCGCAGAAACCACCAAACAAACTATAACTGATTTAATGAGTCATTCACAGTTTCACAGAATGATGCAGTTTCACAAAACACAGGGGGGCGACCCCCTGCCCACCGAAAACGCAGAGGGGGCGACCCCCTGCCCACCGGAAACGCAAGGGGGTCGACCCCTTGCCTGTCGGAAACGCAGGGGGGCGACCCCCTGCTGCCAAAATCGTAGGGGGGTGACCCCCTGTCAGAAACGCGGGGGGTTGACCCCCTGCCTGAAACGCAAGGAGGGGGGGGGGGCTGCCTGCCGAAAACGCAGGGGGGCGACCCCTTGCGCCCTGCTGCCGAAAACACAGGGGTCGACCTGCTGTCGTAAATGCAGGGGATTGACTCCCTGCCGGCGAAAACGCAGGGGGGTCGACCCCCTGCCGACAGAAATGTTTACCTACGCGTCGCCATGTGGCGGCGGGAGGCTGACAGGGAGCGGCGGTCGGCGAGCAATGGACGGTGGTGGCCGGAGAGAGGCCGATAGGCGGTAGGAGGAAGAGGGCGGCGGGCGGGAGCAGTGGAAGAGGCAGCGAAACAGGAAAAGAGAAAGAGGGCTGGGATTAGGGATTTACGCGACATTTAACGACAAAATTATTTTGTCGCTACGCCGTCGTAAATCAAAATACAAAAATAGCGACAAAATTTATTTTGTCTCCAAATCCGTCGCTAAATAGCGATGAAATAGATTCTATCGCAAAATATGTCGCTAAATGACGTGACTATTACGACAAAACCTTCCGTCGCAAAATCCGTCGCTAATTAGCGACGTCGTTTGCGATAGAATTTATTCCGTCACTATTTTCGTAAACATTTTTCATTTTAGCAACAAATGTGTTTCTCTCGTTAATCCGTCGCTAGTTAGCGACATAATAATTTCATCGCTAACTTCCGTCGCTAATTCCATATTTTCTTGTAGTGCTAACCCGTTTACTAAACGGGTCAAACCGGTTGGTGGGTTGGCATACCCCTAACACGAACATGACCCATTTAATAAACGGGTTAGGTGGGTCGACCCGTTTACGACACAACCGTTTAAGCCAAACCCTAACCCGGGTAAGAAGCACGTTGGCCGGTCGGGTCAGATTTTCCCACCCCTAATCCAAGTTATCCTTTTGACCTCAAAAAAGTGATCTTATATTTTAAAAAATCTCATTATCTTAAAAGTGTTTTAATCATTTTTATAAGGTTTGAAATTATATAATCTAAACACAACTGGTTTAATATATATATGGGTGGGAGTTTTTTCAATGAACCGGCCGGGTCAAGGGTACGGTCGGCCCGGTCCCTAGGTGTGGGTGCCCACGGAGTGAACGCATGCATATTTGTCCACCTAAGTACCGCGTCCTACAATGAGAACATGCACGTCCTGACACGGTCAGCAGCAGAAATGTGATGAATGTGGGTGTAATGTTAAGCCTTCGGTGGTGATGACATCACCCATGACGCACCTTTGACTCGCATCCTGTTACGTGCTGCCCTTGACTCCAATGGACGATTATCCCCACTTTGGAAGAGGCTGTAACGTAGTCCATCCAATTTTTCAGATCGGACGGTCCATGTTTGTCACCTTTTTTGGCTTTTTGGTTTTTATAGGGAACCTTTCCACATTTGGGTTTCTCAAGTTTCATACATTTGCTGTCAGTTATTGTATTTATGAACCACATGCTCAAGTGGGGTTTAAAATGGGTTGGTTGGACCTGGGCCATCATGATCCACATCCAAATTGAGGAGGCCTTTGTGGAGAGAAACTTATATTGCACATTAGTAGATGACAAGAGAAAAGTATGTTCCAACTAATTGGGTTTAATTATCTAGATCTTTCTATGTTTTTATACATAAAAGAACAGGTCTAAATCCAACACGGAGTGACATTTTCCTACCCTCTCAGATCCATATGTTTCTTCTTGGATTTTCTAAAATCAGGATTTCAGAATGCCAACTTTTGTTGCTTGTTTTTCTGAGTTTTTCTTTTACTTTAGCACTTAAAAAATTTGTGATCAATGTGAGCGAACCGTTTGGGTCCACATTCCATCAGAAATGGTACAACAGTGTCCACACAATTTTGTACACCACATTAAAAGATGCGAGGTTTTACATGATTTGACACTTGTCTCAATCTCCACCAATAGAAAAGTCCCCCAACCTAACACACACACACACACACACACACACACTCTCTCTCTCTCTCTGCTGATTTTTTGAGCTCAACCGGATCGGTTTTGGGTCAGATATCCAATCAAATTGTTATAATCTGATTAACTGGATCGGGTAAACAAAGCATCATCCAAAATTAATTGGATTCAAATTCAGTATGCAGCCTTGCATCCAAACCCCGCTCTAAATCGGAACCTCAGTCCAATGGATAATCTTACTTATACATATCTTATTATCTAATCTAATCCAGTCTCAATATTACCTTTTCCCATCCAACTTTAAATTTGAATCTCAATCCGATTAGGCGAGATCTGATTATGTTGGATAAACCAATACCTAGAACCAAACCAGCTCCGACCCATTTACATGCATAGTGAGAAAACACTCAATCATTTCAGGTTGGTCTAATAGATTTGCAATATTGAGCCCATGATTAAATACCGACCCAAAGGCACCTAAAAAAACACTCAACGTGAGAATACTAATTAAGAACATAACTCGGATCAGATATAACCAGTACCAGATCTGACTAATTGGATATTGGGTAGTTAGTCTTATATTCAAATGGGAAAAAGGTAATACCGAATTCGATTAATACATGTAGCATTCAGATATCTATTGGGAATTTGATATCCATTAGAGTCAATTAAGAAATCTTGAATCATATCCGAATCTGATTATTAATCGGATTCAGTTTCCTTTACCGAAATTCCGATTAATCGGATTTGAATTCTGGTGGAATGTTGGATTACATCCGACCTGTTAGCATCTAAGCTATGTCAGGCACATAATCATAACCCACAATTGCTTTCAAAATTATTTAAAAAAAATTATTTATTATTGAAAGCATTACCCAAATTTGGTAAAGATTATTAGAAATAATTGTCACTGGTTGCTGCATATCGTGTCCTTGTACCGTGTCGTGTCAATCCATACAAGGTCAACATGGCGTGTGAGGTGTAGGATGACTGCAACGAATATGATCATCAAGGGTGTCAATGGGTCGGGTTTGATCCAGAGCCAACCTGTACCAAACCTTATTGGGTGAGGATTTGGTGATAAAAAAAAAAGAGGTCCCATCAGACTCGAAGAGTCCGATTAGCATATAAAGCTCTGATTAAGACCCGGGCATGGTTTCTGAAATTTCATACCTGACCCAAGTTCTGATTAAGACCCATGATTCTTTTATAAAAAACATAAAAATATTATTTTACCGGGCTGGTTCATGTAATCTTTTTAAGACAGGGTATGGTTTTTCTTAGAGTGGACACAATAGAACCCAGGCTCAGACCCGGAACCAGTACTTCAAAGTCAGATCTGCTCTCGCCAACCAGGCTATGATCCAATTAAGATTTAAGGGTGTCAAAGGCATAGTGACAAAAGTTAAATACGGAAACATCTAGGCAGGCAAAAACTCGGGAGATTTTTATTTTTTTTCAGAAATCTTGCATTTTTTTGGGCAAAATCTCAGGAATAAAAAATAAATTTAAAAATATAAAAAATAATTTTTATAAGAAAACATAAATAAAGTACATTTTAAAATAAAAATCTTGAGGGTTTTTACGATAAATATCTTTTAAAAATATAAATATCATAATGTTTGTCACAGTTTGAAAATCTCACGAGAAATTGCCGTTATAAACTTTCGGGCAATTTCTCACATCGGCAAGATTTTTTTATAAATATCACGATATTTATCACGTATGTCAAAGGGTCGGATCTGGTTCACAGATTGTGTTCATTGTGGACGGTGAGGATGTCAAATAAATGGTGAGAATGTCAAATCAATTTTCTTAAAGTGATTTGGCAGATCAAGTGATCTGCCCTCATTGCAGGGACTGGTGGTAAGCTTCTCTCACAGGGTCAATTTCACGCCCAATTTGAAAGAGAAAAGCGTCTAGGTAAGAGAGAGAGAGAGAGAGAGAGAGAGAGAGAGAGAGAGAGAATCGTCTACGTCACTCTGAGGTAATACGTTAAGGGTGGTGACGCAAGGATACGTCACATGACTTATAAGAAAGTGAGATGCATAACTGCCCATGACGTTCTAGAGGCAGCCATTTATTGCCCCGGCTCCATGATATTTTACCACCACAACCCCTCTCTCCCCCCCCCCCCCCCCCCCCCAACCCTACAAATTAAGGCAGCCCCAACCCTTCCTTTGGCTCTACATACTCCCCATCCCACATAACATACCACCTCCTCCCTCAATTCCCTTCCTAATCTACACCACCAACATCCCAACACCCACACACACCATCACCACCACCACCACCACCACCACAATGCAAAACCAGATCCATGTCCGACCAATTCCTCTTGCCGCCGAGCCCGTCCTCACCGGAAAATTACACCAATTGCCGGAGAATCCCCTTGGCAAAGCTCATATACTCCTCGCCGAGAACGTGGCATTGACGAATTCCCCAGGTAAGGTTCGAAAGCTCATCTCTGAGAACACGGTGCTGGTGCTTGGCCGGCGAGGCTGCTGTCTGTGCCATGTGATGAAGAGGCTGCTGCTCGGTCTTGGCGTCAATCCGTCCGTCTACGATCTCGGAGAGGATGAAGAATTCCAAGCTGTTGATGAACTGACGTCCATGTTTGGCGAGCTCAAGAGCAGTCTTCCCCTTGTGTTTATTGGGGGCAGATTGTTAGGTGGCTTGGATAGCCTCATGGCTGCTCATATAACAGGGGAGCTCATCCCAATTCTCAAGCAGGCTGGAGCTCTATGGCTGTAAAGGACCAATAGCCTAATACCATTTTGTTGGAAGATCAAAAAAACTTTGATATTATGAAATCAATTCTTTTTTCCTCAAGTAATGATAGTACCAATTATAAGAATTTGATGGTCTTAACCATGGGATCTTAATCTCAATTCTCATTGAAGGAAATTAAGAAATTAGCTTTCCTGATGCACCAGCCCAAGCTAACTCGAGCTAGGCCCGTTTAAGCTTGGCATCCAAAAAAATAAATGAGCTGAGCTTGAACAACAATACATGTAAATGAGCCAAGCTTGAACATGCTTGATAAGCCCGATTAAGCTCGGCTCACATAAGTATATAAAAAAATTAGACTTTATATATGTATTATTTTGTTCATAACATGGTTATAAAGAAATGTCTTACCTTAGTGGGTAGGTTGTTTCAAGAAGGCTTTTGACATGATTTTCAAAAACTTTAGAAAAAATAAAATTAATTAAAGGTACTCAGCTCGAGCCCATCTATGGCAAAAGGTGCTCAAGCTTGCTTGAGCAGCAAAATTTTTTCTCGAGCCAGCCCAAGTTCGGCTCGAAACCCAGCACCAAGGGTGGATCCAGGAGGTGACCAGGGGCTCGAGATAAAGTTTTGAATTTTTTTATTATTTTATTATAAAATTTTACATTAGCCCCCTTTTATTTTAGTTTTATATTTTATTTTATTATAAAATGTTTTTCCCCCTTTAAGGAAAATCCTGGATATATTTTATTTTATTATAAAAATTTGTGGACCCCGTTTAAGAAAGTTTTGAAAAATCTTATTATTTTATTATAAAAATTTAGATTGCCCTCTTTATATTTTTGTCTTATATATTTTTTATTATAATTTTTTTTTGCGCTCCTTTAAGCAAAATCCTGGATCCGCCACTGCCCGGCACCCTCCCTACTGTGGTGATTTAGTGAGTTGTACTTGTCTCTCTCTGTCTGTTTTTTCACTTTTTATCACCATTTATTGTGAACAAATATTTGTATAAAAAAAATAAGCAAATGTAAATGGTATGCCATAATAGAAAAATTGATTTTAATTTCCTTTGCTTTGTTGGTGTCTTAGAGGTTTGGTTGTCGATGACTTTGATATAATAATAGCAAGAAAAGAGTGACGTATGATGACATCTTTGCATCGTGGGATGGTTGCAACATATGAGCGTGTAAAGATAAGAATAACATGCAAGCATTGACGTTATCAATCCAACAGGATATCATAGGCAGTGGAAGTGAGAAAACGATGGGTGGGGAATATGGGACCATTCCGAGTAATTTCCATGGAAAGAGACACCTCATTTTTGCGTCTTTAATGCGTAGAGGAACGATGTTGGACACAAAATAGTGGTAAGGAACATGCATTGATTCCAAAGCATATGCTTTGTCCTTGTGGTGGGAACAGACTTTCCCAAGGTGTACACGACTTCTTTCTGTGCATTTTAACTCTCACGTTGTATTTAACTAAAAGAATTCGAAAAAAAAAAGGAGCAGGAATTCAAAGTTGGCCCTATCCTTGTGGTGGGAAGAGATTTTCCCAAGGTCTAGACTTCTTTCTGTGCTTTTTAACTCTCACGTTGTATTTAACTTAAAGAATTGGCAAAAATAAAGGAGCAGGAATTCAAAGTTGGCCCGAGGGTCCGTGACCCGGAGCACAAAAATAAAATGTTGGAAGTCAAAACCCTAGTCAGCAAAGCGTGTGGAACAGCAAATTTTCATTAGAGAAATAATACATGATTTAAAATGTTTTGCATTCAAAAAGATAGATGGAAAGAGAAGCATGAAAAGAAGGGTCACAAACAAAATTGGCAAACCATATACAGGAGTATAATTCACTTTTATGAGGCTGTCGATGCTTTATCATGGTTGGGGCACAGAACGTTGGGTGGTCATGTCTTTAACCCAGATTTGAAAGGCAAGTTGGGGTTAGGTGGACTTCTACCAAAACAACAGCCGCCCCATGTGGCAGAAGGATTCGATCTTGGGCCTTCAGCTTGGCACATAACCCCTCTTATCACATGAGATACCACCTCGGTGATCCATTAAGTGATTCGGTTTTCCTTAGTAGTAAAAAATGAATCAAGATCTGATAAATTTGATCCATGTTAGTTATTTTTAAAAAATTACGTTCTTTCAATATTTTTTTTTCATGTTTTAAACATTTACGGAGAAACTTAACGACGGAGCAGCGACAAAAAAATTTCATCGCAAATCCGTCGCCAAGTAGCGACGATGTAGAGATGGAAAATTTTTGCCTTTGATCCGTTGCTAAGTTGCGACGGAGTTTGAGATGGAATGTTTCTGTAGTGAATCCGTCGCCAATTAGTGACCGCATGTTTTCCATCACTATTTTCACAAAAAATTTGAATGTTAGCGACATATAGTTTTCTCTCGTTAATCCATCGCAAATTTACGACAGGAAAAATCCATCATAATTTTTTGTCACTAATTAGAGATTTTCTTGTAGTGTCTTTTCCAGTACTTATTTTGAAAAATAAGCAGTTTCATAAGTTTGTTCAGTTTCAAGGCGGGTTTCAACAACTATAGTCAAACTCCCCTTTTTGTTTAGACTTTAGATGTTATTCCTTGATTCACGAATGCCCTTCATGTCTCGATTTTAAAGAGGATAATGGAAGAAAGGGAGGTCAACCTGTTTACACACACAAGAGATTTTAAGATAGATTGGATGCAGGTGCCTTTAATTAATGGTGGGTTCTGTGAGGGCTTAGGTGTTGGTGACCCCACCCGGAGTTTACCTTGCAGTTGCGGGCGAGCCCATTAAGTGACCTGGTTTTCGACGAGGGTTCCTTATCATAAAAAAGAAAAAAGAAAAGAAAAAAACAAAAATTCATTGTGGCTGGACAAAGTGACCAAGTCCAAACACGTCTCTAAAAAATGGGGTTACGTACGTGTGGTATGTGGAATTGTGGATTAGATGAGCACAGAGTTGTGCAACTTAAATACTGTATTTGGTGGTGGAGCTTTGCCATTTTTTTGTTTTTTGGAGAATAAGCTTTGTGTATAAACTCTTGAATTCCACAATAAATGTTGCGTCAAAGGTAGGCACCCCAACTTGGTAAGCTCATCCATCGTACATAAGCAAGGGAAGTGTGGATGCAATCACCTGTCATTGTTAGGTGACGCTATGAAAACGGGGGCCCATATATGCTAAGGGCATATTGGCAATTTTTCATTTGGAAAGCCTTTTTTTCATGAGATAATGATGATTGGATAAACACCGTTCGATACAGCAAAAAATAAAGCTTTGATCTATACATTTTGAGAGAGAGATAGGGGTAGGTGGTAGCTGCCTATCACTTTTCTAGCCTACCGTTGGCTTATTGTGATTTTTAAGGGGTTTTTTCATGTTGTTCTTAAATTTGAACATACAGATGTGTTCTACATAGAAATAGTCTATTTTGATACATAGATAGATTTTTATAAAATTTAAAAATTAATGGTCAAATATTTTTATATAAATACTCAAGGCATAAAAACTAATATTTTTTTAATCAAAAAACATGATTCAAGAATCATTTCCTACCAAATCATCATGCTCAACATATCTGTAGGGTACAAAAAACAACCTGAAAACACCATTCACACACTAGGCTGGTGGTAAGCTAAAAAGTGGTAGGTGGCTACCACTTTATATATATATATATATATATATATATATATAGATAGAGAGAGAGAGAGAGAGAGAGAGAGAGTAGGTGCTTGATGATTTTTTTATTTTATTTTTGAATTTTGACCCTACAGATGTGATCTATGTACTTGATTTTATAGGGCTAGACTCTTGAAGTGCTCAATTTTGACCCATGGGTGGGATTTTACATGGTTCTAAAAATCAACAGTTTCAAATCTTTGTAAATTTTTGAGGCTCCAGACATTTTTTTTATCGAAAACACACGATCCAGGTGTGCATTCTTAATAAATCAACCATGTCCAATACATTTATAGGGCCGAAACCGTGTAAAAAGCACTGACGAAGCTGAAAATCCATCAAACACATTCATCAAGCACTTCAAGCACCAACTCACTACTCTCTCTCTCTCTCTCTCTCTCTCTCTCTATATATATATATATATAAAGAGAGAGAGAAAGATGTATCTTCCAGACCATTTATTTCTTAGACCACTCCTTGGTGGATAACAAAGCTTGAGATTTTATGCCAATGGATGTTGCGGACAATGCATGGGTCCAACCGATTATACTTGTTAAGGATGCAAATGGGTCGGATCCAGGGTGGAGGGTTTGCAATTTTTCACTATTCCTAATCCGATTCCACCGAATTCCCATGTATTTATTAGCTGTTCCAGATCTGAACTGTTTACAACCCTATTTCCTGTGCCCCCTCCCCTACTCAAATACCATTAAAAAAAAAAAGCTTTTAGCATGTTACTGCCACGAACTATTGAATATGGAGAATGTTTTGGATCACATGGTATAAGTGTGACAAAAGATGGTTTTGTTTAGGAACTCATGTCGGTGATGTGAGGATCGTCAATTTCCAACTTGTTCTTAAAGCTTATGTGAACACGTTATAGTGTGGCCAATGGTTTAGTTCAGATTGGATCATGACCATTTCCGTGATAGGACCCAAACCTGTTCCTGAACAGGTAGGTCCAATAGAGGCTTATGTTGTTCACTCAGTTGGCCCCAAGTTTTAGTCCAATTTCAAGTTTGATGTTTGATCTAAAATTTGGACATAAGCCTGTTCTAACATTTTTTTTCTTTTCTAAATCTGAGAAAAATAGAGAGCTTTGCCCATAAGTTTGGGTTAGTGCAATCTCAGAGCATTGGAGCTGGATCGTGATTACGGTGCATATTTCAATGTTGGGAGTGGATATAGACCCGGTTCCAGCACAAATCCAACCCATATACGTCCCTAATTGTCAGACATTATGTGATGCATTACCACAACTTGGGTCCACTGTGGAAGCTGGATTGCTGCTGCTCGCCAGTAAAATTGAAAAGATAAAAAGGATAGATACCTCTTATATGAAATACCTACTTCTATATTAGTATCTGTAATTTGGCAGATATTCTTCTATATTATCACACTACAATAAATCTTTGGAAGCTAAAAGAGAAAAGGAAGAACAAATTTTGATTTCCTCAGTATGCTGGCAAGAAAGCTCATTTCGTTTGAGAGAAAATGCTTGGAAGTTTTGGGTCATGAAAGTTTTGAAATTAAAAATTATATTTCTAACAAGAAACTCTAGTATGGATCCAATTTCAAGGGATGTGTTTGGATCATGCATGTTCTATGTCCTGGTTTGGTTTCAAGAAAAAAAATCACATATACATATTCCTTCTTTTTTCTTATGATGTTTTCTAATCTATATTTTTAAATGTAAAACATTTTTAAATCAGAAATTCACTCTTTAACTAATTTCTGTAACTATACATATTGCTTAGTGTACATGCGTGTTCGTGTGTACATTCATGCACACGTGCGTATACACTTGCATGCATCACTATACTAATTACTCTGATGCGCTTCACTCTTAAATGGGCTATTTTTTAATAAATATAAAAATTATTTAAAATTATTTTAATAGCTTTAACACGTGCCATGTTCCGATTAACATGAAATATTTTTTAATTATTTTCAGAACGATTCACTTCAGCGATGTATTGGCCAATTCACCTGATTCGTTGGCCAAACTATACAGGGCCGATACCGATACTGACAACATTGCTCTCAGCTTAATATTTGTACAGAACCATTTAGATTGTATCTGTTTTTTTCTAAGATAACTGAGGAAAACCACTTCCTTCGTCATATGGGGTGCCACCCATAGTGGCAAACAAATTTTTTTTCGCAAAATCTAGTTTGTCAAAAACTCGCAAGAAATTGAACAAATTTCATAAATGTCTCATTTTTTGGCAAAATCTCAGCAATAAAAAAATAAATTAAAAAATATTTTTAAATAAAATATTAATAAAAATTATTTAAAAATAAAAAATACACAGTTTTTTCATGATAAATAGCCGATTAAAACGTAAATATCACGGTATTTATGTTTTTTCATAAATATCACGATATTTTGAAAATCTCGTGAGAAATTATCATTTTAAACTTTCAGGCAATTTCTCACGAGATCTTCATAAATCTCGGGATATTTGTTACAGAGGTGCCACCCAAGGTTCTCCTAGAGCGGATCAGGTTCAAGGGACCTTGGACAGAAAACTATCTAAGGCACCTTGGATGCCATCTATCTAGAAGGTGAATGGCACCCAAAACCCATCAAACAAGATGGTCTCCACCTAGATGGCCCCCACAAAAATGTTTGTTGCGCCATTCATTTTTTAGATGAACGGCATCAATTAATTGCAGAAAAATGGATGGTTAAAATTCATCCCAAACATCAACCTACTGCACTTTGGGTACCCTTAATTTTTTTGATGGACGGCATCCAAAGGGTCATGGACAGAAAATGTCCAAGGCCCCTTGGACCTGATCTGCTCATTGGGTTCATTGGCGTAAAATTAAAAAACATGTCCGTTTTACCCGTTAGAGACTAGAGAGCACACCCAACTTCAGCCTTACAGTAAAAGACTTGAACTTGTGACATCCCTTCAGCTTGGTGAGATTCATGGCCGCCTTCTTCGCAATAAGGGCAGCCTTGGTGGGCCTCCCCCCACATGTCTTGTTCGTCTTGATCTTTGCTGATGTTTGAAGTTTGGTATTGGGCTGTCTGTGGTTTAGGGTTTTGGGGAATTCATACAGCAGCCAATGGGTTTCTATTGGGTTGAAAGAAACAGGCCCATTGTATTAGCCGAGTTGAACAAGTTGCCCTTCACATGAGGAGAACAACAAGCTCATCCCAAAGGGAAGGTTTCAATTAAAATCATTAATAAAGCCAACCACCCAACTTATTACCAGAAATCGCTTCTGCTTCTGCTTCTGCATTCAACAAAGGATGAATTTCTTAATGCTGTCAGAATCTTATCGATTCATCTTAAAAATTGAATCTTATAACATATTAGATTATTTAAAGATTACGGTGTGCTCAAGAAGGGCTTGGGTGTAGGTAGGGGTGGCAATTTCTGACACGACCCGCCAACCCGCCTCTTAGGCGGGTTCGGGTTGGGCTTAAGCCAGCCCGTTTAATAAACGGGTCGACCCGCGTAACCCATTTATTAAACAGGTGGGGTTCGGATTGGGGGTATGCCAACCCGCCAACCCGGCTGACCCGTTTAATAAACGGGTTAGGCGGGTGGGTCAACCCGCCAACCCGTCTGCCGACCCGTCAACCCGCCAACCCGACCCGTCAACCCGACCTGCCAACCTGCCTACCTGCCAACCCGATCTGTCAACCCGCCAACCTGAAAACCCGTTTACCCGACCCAACCCATTTATTAAATGGGTTGGCGGGTCGTGTCGGGTTACCCGTTTATTAAACGGGTCGGGTTCGTGTTTGCCACAGCCGACCCGTTTAATAAACGGGTCGGGTTCGGGTTGAGGTATGCTGACACGCCAACCCGACCCGCCAACCCGACCCGCCAACCCGACCCGATTGCCACCCCTAGGTGTAGGTGACCCCACCCTGAGATTACCCGCTTTGACAGGGAATTAAGTCATCAGAAAGAAAAAAAAACATTATATTTTTTTTTATGAGGAAGAACCCTTGCCCAAGCAAGAAAACCTCCAGGAAGAGCCCCCAAGATTAACCTAACTTAGATAGCCCACCTTTAAAAGCTATGGACACACCCGTGTTGCAGCAAGAAAGAAAACATATTAAACATGATAAAAGCTCCTGATATAGTAAATGAACCACGTTGAACACATTTGTATGGTTCAATCTAACATTTGGCAGTTAGACCCATTATAACAAGAGTGCATACCATCATGTATCATGGTCCAGAATAGCCATATATTTTACCTCGCGAGTGTCCATTGATTGTGATGCTATAACTATGTTAGACCTAACAATGGGTCGGGTATGACACCATTGAACCAAATTGGATCCCTTAGACCTGGATTCAGGCAAAAACAAGACAAGATAATGTGAGAGGAACATGTGATCTGTTCATCCATGTGAGTTAGATGCTGTTCATCCATGTGATGAACGGGTTGGATGGTTTACCTCTCATATAGGTCCCACAAAAGTTTTCAAAGGCATTCATCACGTAAATGAACGGCACTTAAAGCCCAAAAAAACCCAAAAAACAAGAAAAATGACCGTGTTTAGGTTGCGGATCATCTCATGAATGAACATCTAAAAGCACTTCTAATGATAATGCCTCTGACCTGATATGGACCTTATATAGCAATAGAATATGATAATTAAAAATATGGGCATTTTTAACAATTTTTTTTGTGAATCCAACCATGTGGATGTGCTTGGCATGGTGAATTTGCCAGGAATCAACCATTGGATTGTGTATTTTCAATGAAAAAAAATGTGTTTTTTGAATGCTTGAATATTTATGAAGATTATAAGCCATTGATTTTGAAGTCTTAAAAAAATCTAGTTTATGCATAAAAAAATGGATGATTCAATAGTGGGTTCTTATAAAATCAAGCATATAGATCACATATGTACAGTTAGATTCAAGAGAAAATAACAAAAAATCCATAAAAATTGTGGTTCACACATTAGTTTTCATATTTTCAGTTCTCATATATAAATATATATATATATATATATATATATATATATATATATATATATATATATATATATATATATATATATATATATATATATATATATATATATAAAGAGATAGAGATCCCGATATGATGTCACATAAAATAAGCATGCACATGATATATATATTTTGTATGATGAGAAAACCCTCAACGAAGACCAGGCCGCTTCGCTAAACAGAAATGTAAATTTTTCAAGATGAAGGGCAGATCAGGTGCAGAGGCATACTAAAGTGAGTAATGTGATTAGACCAATCACTAGATGTCACACATACAGTCATTATGGGAAATGCTGCAGGTGGAATGCATGGTATTCAATCAGTGTGAAAAACACCTTTGCGTATTGGCCAATGACTGGACCAGATCTCTACCAAAAGACATCAAGGGATCTAACCCAAGGTTGCCAAACTAAGAAGCGGAAGCGGGAAACGATACGGGAAGCAAAAGCGAGAGCGAGGCATTTTAAAATTTATATGAAGCGGGAAGTGAAGTTTCAATTTAAAAGCAAAATATGAATAAAAAATGTAGCAATATGGAATCAAACTAGAAACAAATAAAAACTAATATAAAATTGATCATTTTATATTTCATGATTTTTCTGTAAAAGAGTTAAATTTTTGTTAAAATCTAACAATGATGGTTACCAATTTAAAGAAAGCACATAGAAAGTGAGTGAAAGCGTGAGAAGAAATACATGAAAAAGATGAAAAGAAACGTGAGAAAAGTATATAGTATGCATACACCATGTGTATGAGAAGCATAAAAGAAGCGTGGGGGAATCGAGCTTCCCATGAAGTTTCAAAAGTGAGGAGTATTGTGCTTCCGAAGCGAGTTTCTGGGAAGCGATCTTTCCATTTACCTAAGAATCCTTCGGTAACTCTAATCTAACCATTGTTTGCTTTGGTTTTGTCAAGTATAACCATATATTCTTAACATCTTTGACTTCGCCATAAGGAGCGAATAGTGTCACAAAGTTTTTCTTTCATTCATGAGTTTATCTTTGTATATTAATGTTGCTTGTATACTAGTCACGCATTCTGCAAATTTTTTATACATACCTCAATGCTAATCACGCATTCTGCAGATTTTCATATATACTTCAAAAGGCTAATATTACTTGTATATTAGTCACGCATTATGTTGATTTTTTATATGTTCCTCATAAGACTTTTTTCATAAATATTGAAGTTTTTTCTGACTCACATGCCTTAAAGACCATTTGCTTAAAATGGCTCTTAATCAACATCCACAACATTTTATGAAATTATTTATGATATTAGTTGTTACATTAATCATTATCAATGTACCGCTTATGGACACCTGAAATTTTATACTCATCACAAACTTGTCATCCTATGCATAACACAGTTTTTTTTTCATAATATCTTAAGAATAACTATCTTCAAGATATATGAGTTTTCATGTTAATATGCATATTAATTATTAAGATTTATTCACATATACAATAAATTTTTTATGACATCATGAGGTCTTTTGCTAGCATATTATTATCATGATCTAAGTCATGTCTAATTTACATAGATATATAAAACTTTTCAATAATCTTTTTATCATAATCTTAAGTACAAATAATACATCAAACATATGCATTCAAAATCTTAATAGAGCAAACAAATATATACCTTTATTTAAAGTACCACCATAATGAATTTTTATCATGTTTTTGCACATACATCAATATTGACAATATTGTTTTATCTCATCTAATCAAATTTTTATGAAATTCTTATATAAATTGGTCAACTTGGGTCTTTTATGGCTCTTCCATGATCTTCGAACATTTTGTGCCAACATTGCACATAGTTTATAACATATCATGACTTATAGATAGTATAATAGTAAAAATATTCATCACTTGCATAAATCTATGACATATAAACATAAAAATTTTATTGATAAACCAAACTTCTTCTATCTATGTGCACCATCAAAGCATTAAAGAAAATCAATATTGTGTGCATTTTCAAATATGTACTTTTTATTTATCACATATTCTAATCATACCTATCACTTATTGATCATTTTGAATCAATATATATCTATATCCAAATCATCATGAATTGGACTATCCGATCCACGTTGCACATCATGCATTAGCCTTATAATATTCAATTATCTTTTCATATAATAAATCATTTAAGGAGCTTAATTTATAATGATATTCAATTATCTTTTCATATAATAAATCATTTAAGGAGCTTAATTTATAATGATTATTTATCATCGTTATTCACATGATAAAGCAAAACTAAATTTCATTCTTACTTTTCTCATGCATATCAATTGATCAATGCAAAGCATCACATATCAAACACATGTATTATTTTTTAGGATAAAACACAAGTCCTTTAAATAAAATGAATTTGATATGAATTACATTCAAACCTCATGGAAGATTCTTTTTCTATTCTGATACATTGATTATGTCAAAAGCTTTAAACTCATTTTTATGCCTCTTGACATACCAAAGATCACAAGAACTTTTAAAATAGTAGTTTAGATCCACGTATAGATCTAAGAACAAGTTCATTAGATACAACATATCTAAATCTAACTTAAAATATTATCAAGTCAAACAAGATAGGCATCAAGTTTATTTAAAAAAACAATCATATATCATACAGAAAAGAAAATCACTGTATTGTGCAAGAGGGTTGTGAAACCC
Organism: Nuphar pumila; assembly: GCF_984573655.1. Taxonomy (NCBI): domain Eukaryota; kingdom Viridiplantae; phylum Streptophyta; class Magnoliopsida; order Nymphaeales; family Nymphaeaceae; genus Nuphar; species Nuphar pumila. The sequence goes on from NC_143251.1 coordinate 131,899,651, forward strand.
TAACCATCCTTAGCGATTCTGAGCATAACTGCACATGCTTCACTTTTGCATAATCAAGTCCATATAAGTCTATCATATTTTCTTCAATTGATTTATGGTTATTCACAACAAGTGCATATGTTTTACTTCAATTGCTTCACGACCTGTTGTGTCCATAAAGGAAAATGAATTGCTTTTATCACCGGTCTTTGAGGAGGAAGTTCACTTTGCAATATTTCAAGCCCAACAAGATAAAGCTTCAAGACCAGACCTGACTATTTCCCTGCTTCCTTTTACCAATCATATAGGGATATAATTGGTAAAGATGTCACTTGAGTTATTCAGGATTTCTTTTCTAAAGCCAAGTTAGTCAAAAGCCTTAATAATACCAATGGGGGCTCTGCGTGGTTGGTAGGAGCTGTCAGTGCATGTCTCCTTGTGGTTGGATTTTGCATGTTCAAAACCCCAATGGTATATTGATTAATAACTGGTGGGGGCCTGCTTAACCCAAGCTTGCCTTTCAAAAAAGAAACCCTAATAATACATTCATTCGATTGTGGATTTCTTGTACCTTTGCTATTGTGTTACCTACCTTAAGCAGAAGATCCTTGCATCCTAAGTTCACTTCCCTTTATTCTTTTTTTTAAAAGGCAACCTGGGGTTTGGCAGACTCCCACCAGCTATTATTCAATGTACTACTGGGGTTTTGAACCTTCAACATCCCACCACAGGGAGACCTGCATTGACAGCTCCTACCAACTGCATGGAGCTCCATTGATTCCATTCATTCTTTTTTACCATGATGTTTTGATTATAATTTTAATCCAAGTGTTTTTGTTTGCCTCATCTCCAAATGTCCCATGCATAATATTGATCTTGTATGGAAGGAGAAGCTTCCTTTTGGATTGACTAAATTTTTTTGTTAATATAAGGAGGGGTTGGATCCTTCAGCTAACGATGGCAATGCACGAGGCGGATGCGGGAGACAAGGTCTCTACCCCCGTCCCGTCTCAAAAAAATTTCCTCCATTCTGTTATCCCCATCTCAAAATAGTTGTCTACATCACCATCCCTGTCTCAAAATAACTTTTAGTCCTATTTTAAGGAGAGGAAAGGCTTATGGTTAGGAATTAATGTATATATATATATATATAAAGATTTTATAATATATAAGAGTATATTAATAATTTCATTAACGCGGATCGGGAATGAGAGCGGGGAATGAGGCAAGAGTAAGTCCATCCCAGTAAGGGTTTTGATTTTCACCTTCATCCCCGGTCCATTTTCCGTTTTATGTCCTTCATCCCCAGTCCAAATGGGGGTGGGTTCAGACAAATCCCCATTTTTTCACTGTCCACTGCCATCCCTACCTCCAGCATACTTTCATGGAAGGAAAAAAAAACTTTAAGATCTGTAGATCCACATGGAGTAACATATATGCAAAAATATATAAATTTGTTCAGTGATGACAAAGGCCCCTCATACAACGACGAGGAAATCTCGTAAATGAAAAGATTTTTCTTTCTAGAAAATCCAAAAAAAAAAAAAAACGGTACATATAGGAGCAAAACCATGTAAATTATACATTAAGAAAATATAAAAAACCAGCAAAAAGTTGCTAAAGCTATGTGTTTTATAGCATTCATGCTGGGACATCTTCCAAATAAGCAATATTTTGAAGGGTATTTTTGTAACATAGTCCCCCCTTCTCATTGATTTGCAAAATAGTTACTACTTTATGAAATTTTGCAAAATTAATCCCCCACCTTTTGCACTGTTAGAGCAAATTAGTCCTTCGTTAGGTTGGCGTCAAGCTAAGCACAGTTAGGCATCGACTGTGGTTATATATTAACAAAAATGACAATTACACCCTCTGAAAATGTGTAATTTTTTGCAAATCAGTTGCTGCTTTATTTGTTCTTTGCAAAATGGTTCTCCACGAGTCATTTTTACTCCCATTTTGCAAATAAGTCCTTGTCTTACTCGGTTTTTGCAAAATGATTAACCCGTGAAGGCAAAACCGTCAATTTGCCTGCCCTTAAACGGTTGCCAACATCAAGGACTAATTTGCAAGGATTAATGAAAAGAAGGGGACCAATTTGCAAAATCTCATAAGGCAGAGACTATTTTGCAGATAATCAATACGTCAGGGTCTGTGTTGCTAAAAAGACCTATTTTTGAAATATTGGCGTTTTTTTTAAAGATAGTTAAGCTTTTGAAAATATCGATAAAAATGGAGATATATTGAAAATATCGATAAAAATGGAGATATATTGAAAATATCGCAGATTTTGTCACTTTTGAGACTCTTGGTGCAGAGCAAAGGGCCATCGCGTGATTCGCGCCATACGAGTAGTGTTCCTCGAATGCCGACGGAGGCCAGCCTTTATTATTTCCCCATAAAAACACGTCTCTCTCTCTCTCTCTCTCTCCACCTTCGTCTTCATCTTCTCGCTTCTTCTGAGAGAGAGAAAAACAGAGAGGAAGCAAGGAAAGAGTGTTCTTGGATGGCAAGAAGCAGCAGCAACAGATACGCCACCATCAATTTCAACGACATCTACGGCAGTAAATCCTCCCTCCCTTCTGCCTCTGCCACCACCAAGAACGCCCCTCCTTCCCTTTCTCCTCTCGCTTCCGCCAGGCTTCGCTTCCCCTCCAATGGCGGCATGCTCGTTCTAACTCGCCCCTCCAACCCGAAGCCGCAACCGACCACCGTCTCCGATCGCCGCCCCCAACCACCCCACCAACCCTCGGCCCCTCTTTCTCAACCAACCTTGCCGGAACTTCCCCAAAACCAGCCTACCCATGATCCCGTTCCGACGATCCGGCCGGCGTCGTCGAAGCCAGAACCCTTCATTCCTCCCCACCTACGGCCGGGGTTCAGCGGAAAAGGCTGCAAGGCTTCTGAGACCGCTTAGGTTCGGGCGGTAATCGTGAGCTCCAATGGGTTCTCTTCTTCCTGTTTCTATGATCACAGGGCAAGGAATAATAACTTCTACAGCCCTCACAATGTAATTGGTTGATTGGGAGGTAGAATTCTCAAAGCTCCCTTTTTGTACCTGTTATCTTTTCCCTTTTCAATTGATTCTTCTTCTGCTTTTGGTGTAAAAGAAGGATTTCCGGTTGTGTTGGTGTGTCTCTGTGGTGTAGAATGATATGATGGTAGGATTGTTTAGGGAAGAATAGATCTGTTAGATGTAATGGATTCATCTGTGTCTTGGTTGTAACTTGTAAGATGGTTCTTGAAGGAGGCTTGTGGAGAGCTTGTTGTATGCACTTTGATCATTTCAGATATGAAAAGATGTTTTTCTATATGTCCAAGAATTGGGTCATGATGGTTCTGCTTATGATTTTAAAGCTTTTGATGATTGGTGATTCAGGAAAGAGGCAATTGTGATTTCTTCCTTATTGTGCTACACATAATTGATAAAAAGTGGGTTCTACTCTCTTTTCCAGCCTCATTTAATCTATGTTTCCTTTGTTCCCCATGGTGCAGAATACCTGCATTTTTTTTTTGGGGGGGGGGGGGGGGGGGGGGGCATTTTTAGTTTTGTTGCCACATTGTTCCTATAACATAGATGTGGCATCTGAGCAAGGTTGCTAGAAAGAGAAACTAAAACGGAAACGAGGTTTTTTCAGGTGCATATGAAAGGAAAAACGGAAAACAAATCTGGAAACGAATTGGGAAACGACTGAGAAACGTTTACTTACCAAACATGAGAAATATTGATCCCACAAAAGGAAAACACTTAGAAAACGCATGGAAAACACGTGAAAAAAGCGTGAAAACGATAAATTTTTTGGCATTTCTTACACGTTTCCGGAACGTGGTGTTTCCCATTTCGAAAACGATTTTCCAAGAGAAGTGTTTCCCATCTTCCTACAGCATTTCCGGTAACCCTGCATCTAAGGTTTAGTCCAGGATAATTTAGGTGGATATAAGTATGATCAATGAGTAAATGAAAGGATTTTTTTTTAGCCTTTTATCTTGGTGTGACTGGTGATGTGTACTAAAACCTTGTATTCAAATTGACTTTATCATACTAGGGGGCTGATGATTCCTTGGAAGGAAGATGAAACTGACAGTTATCAATAATGGAAGATCATTGTTTTGTCAACCCATCCACCTACCTACACATATTGTATGTTGGCATCTTCATTTCCGCATAAACAATCAACTGATAACACGGACGGTTTGGTGGAATCAAATTATAGAATAATATGATACCCTTACAGAAGTTGAAGTTGATTGGTGTTTATCAACTACTTCGATGTCATGATTCCAGTTGATGGCTAGTGGTTATTGAAGAATCCAATCGGCATACATCAACACTTGAAGAGCTGTATTGCTTTATTGGGAAGATTATGTATTGCATTTTGTTTTTTCTGATCTCCATCTATATTAAAATTTAGGCCACGCATTTGATTATCATTGATCTTCACTAGGGGGTTTTTAAGTTCAGATCTCACTGTTGCTTATGGGTGGTGAAGGTCTATGCTAATGACGGTAAAATTCGGTCTTTGTAACGAAATGCACGTCAAACATTTTGTTCCTTGAATAGTTTTCTTATTCATAATGATGCTGCCAGATAATCTGTTGGTACGTGGTTGTTGATTTTAAGGAAGGAGTTGAAAAATTCATTAGCAGGAGAAAGAAGCATCGGAACGTGCTTGGTCATATGTAAATTTCGCACTTATTTGTAGAAATAAAATGAAACCTGAAATAGTTTCCGATATTCCTTTATTGACTGATTATTTGAAGTACTTTAAAATCTGTTTCCTATATGCACTTCTTCACTTCTCTCTCTCTCTCCTCAGCTTCCATTCTCTCTCTCTCTCTAAAACAGTAAAATAATAAAAGAATGAGAACTCCTTGGCCTATTTAATGGTTGTCCGATTTCATTCTTTTCTCTTTGTATGTTGCTTTCAATTTGCAGGCAGTTGATAGAAGAATAGTGGTTTCTGTTGTTTATGGTCCTAATCTCGCCGCCATGAAGCCCGCTTTTTTGGATGATTTGGATAGGGTTGTCGTTTCCAGCGCGGATTGTCACCTTCTTATGAGGGATTTCAATTGTTTGTTATCTATCCATGACTCTAATAACCTCATAATTCCCAATCCCTCTATGCGAGGTTTCCAAGACTTTGTTCACCGTCATTTTCTCTACCCTATTCCTTTAATCGGGGAGCGCTTCTCTTGGTCGAATATGCGGTCCCGTCCGTGTTGTAGGGTCCTTGATAGGGTCTTTGTCACACCTAATTTATTGAACTTCATTCCCGACGTTAAGTGTGTGTTGTTTGCTCCCTCTATCTCGGATCATGGGCAGATCATCACTCATTGGGGAGATGGCTTTCAACCCACTAGGAGTTTTGCGTTTGAAGAATGGTGGCTTCAGGAGCCAGATTTTCTCACGGTTATTACTGATTCTTGGAACAAAACTGTTGATGTGCATTGGGCCGCGCTACGTGTTCAAAATAAGCTTTCTCGTCTAGCTAAAGATATCAAAGCTTCGCTTCATAGTCGTAAGGTGGAGAAATTTCAGCAAATAGCCGCATGGGATCAAGAGATTTCTGAGTTGTATCAGTCTATGTCTTCTCCTGACTCTCTTTCTGATTTGCAACTTCTCAATCTTCAGGCCAGGTCCTTAGAATTAACCATGCTCTTGAAAAACTGGAAGATCAAAGAGGAAATTCGTTGGAAGCAAAGGTCTAGGGTGAAATGGCTTGCGGCTGGTGATGGCAACACTAAATTTTTTCACTCATATGCTTCCCATCGTCATAGGAGGAAGGTTGTTCCTTCTATCTCCATTGAGGGTGTTTCTTATCTCAATCAGCACGTTAATTCGGCAGTCTCGCTATACTTTAAGGACTTATATTCTGCTTTGTTAACTGCGGAGGGTGTCTTTGGTAATTTCCTAGTTGGCTCAATTCAGCTTGAGCAAGCCAGATATATGCAAAGAAGGTTCTCTGAAGATGAGATTTTTTCGGCCATTAAGGATCTGTCGGGTTGGAAAGCGCCTGGCATTGACGGGTTTCATGTCGACTTTTTTAGAAACTTTTGGGACTGTGTTAAATCAGACGTGGTGAGTATGTTCGATGAGTTTCATCGTAACTCCAGACTGCCTTATCATTTGCATGTTGTTATTATTTCGCTCATTCCGAAAGATGATGAGGCCAATGATATTTCTCGATTCCGACCTATCTCAGTTATGAGTGCTCTCTATCGGATGTTTGCCAAAGTTTTGGCGAATAGGTTGAAATCGGTGGCTAACCAGATTTTTTCAGACTCTCAGTTCGCCTTTATCCGTAATAAGAGGGTCCAACACTCGTTCATCATGGCGTCCGAGGTGGTCCATTCCTTGCAGCATAGCGGTCAACCTTACTTTGTCCTTAAATTAGACTTTCATAAAGCTTTTGACTCTGTGCATTGGCCATTCTTATTTCAAATGTTAGCAAATTTCGGTATTGGTCGTCGTTTTTCTGGTTGGGTGAGAGAGCTGGTCTCAAATGCCCAGGCCATGTTAAATATCAATAGTATTAGAGGAGACCGGTTCAAGCTAGGGCGGGGTTTGCGACAAGGGTGCCCCCTATCACCTTTGTTGTTCAATGCAGTTGTTGAGGATCTTGTGGTCTTGCTTAAGCGGGCTGTTGTATCGGGTTTCATTGATCCTTTGCAGGTTTCCGACTTCCCGGGTCATATTCTTACTTATGCTGATGATATGATCATTTTTTGTCGTGCAAATGTTCAACAGATGCTCAGGTTCAAGCTTATCATTCAGTTATTTCTCTCCATGTCTGGGCTTTCTCTAAATGAGACCAAATGCTCTATTACCATGTTCAATGTTAATGCCAATATGCTTGCAGCTGGAAAGAGAATTTTTAATTGCACTACTTCTGACTTGCCTATTATGTACCTTGGCTTGCCGTTACAAGTGAAGCCTCTATCTTCAGCGGCTTGGGCTCCGACGCTTCAAAAAGTGAAGCGCAAATTGCTTTCGTGGCAGTCGTCTTATCTCTCTAGCGCTGGACGTCTAACCTTAGTCAGACATGTTCTTTCAACTATTCCAGAATTTTTCATGTCTCTGTTTGTGATGTCTGTGGGAGTAGAGAAGCAGCTGACGCGCTTGCTGGCAGGCTTTCTTTGGTCTGGGTGTAAACTCACAGGTAAGCGTCACTTGATTGGTTGGCGTTCGGTGGTTCTACCTCGGCGTATGGGTGGTTTAGGCATCCCGGTGCCCAGACTGCGAAGCATTGTTCTTGTCGCCAAGCAATGTTGGTTGGCCCACCAACCGGATAACCCTTGTGCTAGTTTTCTTCTTGCTAAATATGGGGATCCAACTCTTATTCCGGTTCGTCTAGGAACCTGAGGTTTGGCTCTCTCGCACTTGCGTAAATCCTGGTTGAGGGCTTTAGCCTGCTTTAGAGACCATTTTGAGGCCTCCGAAAATTTTGGTCAGTGGTTGCAGTGGGCGTTGGCACCAAGCGGAGAGTTTCTCACCAAAAAAGTCTATAGATCGTTGCTACCGCCAGGGGCTGATTGGTTGCCCGAGGATGTGCTTTGGGCGAAGGGTCCTTCCCCCCGTTCGCGAGTCCTGGCTTGGTTAATTTTGCACGATAGGATCCAGACCCACATTAATTTAAAGAAGTGGGGTATTCAACTCCCGAGTTGGTGCGTGCTTTGTCAAGCTGCAGAAGAATCTACGTTTCACTTGTTCTGGTCTTGCCCAATATTTATGGAAATCTTTAGTAGGACCTGGAGGCATCCGGAAGTATTTGTTAAGGAGGAGTCCTTTGCGCTAGATCTGATATTAGGGCCGGTTTGTATTAGGCGCAGCAAGAGGTGGAGGTTCATCTGGCGGACGTGGTTGCTTACCTCTTGGTGGTTTGTTTGGATGGCGCGTAACGATGCTCATTTTCGTCATATTCGAGTTAACATTCAAAACCTGGTGCATAAAATTTTGGTAGATGTTTATGCGATCTTGCGTATGCATCTTAGTGATCTTCCACTCCCTCCTGCTGATGCTACCTATCCTTTGTCACAATCTGGGCACGCGGCTATGGCGTGAGCCCATTTTATCTGTCTAATGTTTTTTTCTCTTGTGCTTTCTTTATTTGTTTTGGCTTTTGTTCTTGTTCAGTTCATGGGTTCAACATTTTGTTGATCTTCATGAGTGGTAATGTTGAATTACTTTCGGCTCTCTCTCTCTCTCTCTCTGGAGGAGGGGACGTTCTTTGGTTGTTGAGCCAGAGGCATCGACAACAGTCCGCCATCTCCGGCGTCGGGCTCCATCTCAGGCGGTGATCTCTATCTCCCTCTCTGAAACCCTCGCTCCCTCCCAAATGATCGAACCTCTCTCTCTCTGAAACCCTCATCCTCCGCTGAAACCCTCACCCTTCGCCACTGAAACCCCGATACCCACCAACCTCCTCCGCCACTCAAACCCTCGCTACCCACTGATACCCTCCCCCTCCGCCACTGCAACCCTTGCTACCTGCCAAATGCCTCCTCATGTTCGTCCCTGAACCACCTAAACCCTACTCCTCTAGTCTGCTGCTCATCGACTGCTCCTCCACCGTTCCTTTCATCTCCTGCCCCCCCCCCCCCTTTGCTGATTTTGATTCTGTCCAACGAGGGCTTTTCATCCGCTCCAACAGGAGGTTCCTTTCCGCTCATCGCCCCCTGAGTTTTCTCATAGACGGGCCGCAAAAGCTAGAGTCTCTCTCTTTCGGGGTTTCGTCGACCTTTTTCAAGGATTTCGGGGTTCTGATGACTTTTTGTCAAGGATTTTGACCTCCACTGACAATTCCAACGACCACCATCACGCTCCCGGGCTCCGGAGGCGCCATCTCCCGCCCAGTCGGCAGGACCGTTTGCTTGATCTCCCTTCGAACGGACCTCCCCCTCGCCCCTCGTCCCACCAGTCGAGGTCTCGGTCTTTCGACGTCGTCACCCACCAGGCCACAACCACTCTTTCAGTGCCATCACCCTCTGTCTCCTCGCGGTATCCCATCGGCCACAACCATAGAGACTCTACATGTAAGGTTTTTTTTCCTCTCGACCTCTCTTTCTCTCTCTGCCCTCTCTCTCTCGTCTCTTTTGAGATGGGTTTTGCGTGAATTTCCTGCCTGGCCCAATGCCCTCCCCTTCCCCCTTCTTTTGGGGCTTATGCCCCTCATTCTCTCTGTGGTCCAACCAGCTGACCCTTTCCTCAATCCAAGAGGCTTTGAACGAATGGGGGATCGCTTTTGCCTTGCGTCGTCAAGGCGTCCTTGTTGCCCTCCCGTTTCGTTTGTTTCTTTCCCTTTCAGAGATGTTCAATTTCTGTCTGGCCTCCGGTTCGCTGTTTCCTTAAGATGTCTGTCGCTTCATATGGGCCGTCAGGGTTGAAGCACTTCAGGCTTGCTCTGTTGGTGCTCGTCTCCGAGCCTCATTTTTCTACCGCTACTCTTCACTTTCGGGCAGCTCCCACGGTTGGCAAGAGGTTTCGCCTTCATGGCAGCGGTCCTTCTTAAGGAGCTTCTCTGGTTCACGTCTCCTCCAGGCTCGATCGGGTGACTGGTGGTGTGCCACTTGTCTGGTGCTCAATTTGCGTAAGCGTCGCACCTGCCTTCATTGTGCCTCACCCTTTCGTTCCAGGCGCCACTCGGTATGCAGGCGCTCTGGTGTTATCGACCACCCTCCTCCTTGCAATCGGGTTTCATCCAAGGTTAAGAGCTCGCGATGCAAGGCCTCTTTCTCGCCTTGGGTGAGGATCGTCGAACTGCAGGATCCCTCCTCTTCCACCCTGGCTATCAAGATCGGGTCATTTTGGGTGCCAACGCTTTCGGCGCTGTCGTGTCCGATGTCGTTCACGGGTAAGCGATTTCTGCTTGGGTCGAGTCGTGTCCGGCCCAGTGATCTTCTAGCACAATTCGCCCCTCCTAGTTCATGCAACACCTTGCATGTCCCAACGCCCTCGTGTGATGTTGTCGGATGTTCGGGGTCTCCTTTCGGTGTTTTTTGCAAGTCTAGGAGGTCGCCCAGGTGCTCGGTGGGTTTCGAGGGTGTTATGATTTCCCCTAGCAGGCGTTTTTTATCCTTCCCTAACCCTTTTTCTGCTACCCGAGGCATCTTTGAGGCCAGGGGAATGGTGGGCTGCCCCTTCGCTTTCCCTCGCCCTCGTGCTCGTTGTTCTTGCCTTGGGAGGGTGCGTAGGTTTAGCGTTGCTCAAGGCTCGATGTTGTCTTTGGCCTTGGTGGCGTCGTCTTCGCTCGTTGCTAGGCTCTCATGCCAAGTTAAGATCTCTGAGGGGTCACGGACTACGATCCGCTCACCTTTCAAGGTTTTTTCACCCGTGGGTATTGTTTTCCATGGTGGTCCTCAGCTTCGTGTGCCAGCTTATCTATTGCAGCTTATTATCCAACCTATCTTGGGGCCTGCATGCAGCTTTTATCTGCCCCTTTCAGTTCCCATGCGACTTTCTCCTACTACCGCCTACCATTTGGTGGACACGATAGCCGGTATCGATTGTTGCCTTTAGAGGGCACCCCGAGTCGCTTGGGAAGCTGGGGCTCGTCTGGGGGGTGGTGTTTGCGGCTCTCTTCCTTTTGTCCCCCCCCCCCTCTCGATGACCTTTCTCGAGGCGTCGGGCTCAATTGCGGTGGGGCTGGTGGTGTTATCAGCTCTGTTATGCTTTGATCGCCCCCCCACTGGTATTTGGGGGATCGAAAACTGTTTGGTTGGTGTGATGCATCCTTGCCTTTAGTCTTGGTGGTCTCTACCTTGGTGGAGTCGAGGGCTCTGGGCTTTGGCGTCTCGGTGGCTTCTAGGGCTATGGGCTTTGGCGTCTCTCCTACTCACGAGGTTTGCTCTGTTCGGGTGTGCTTGCCTCCGTCATCGACTCAGTTCTCGACGTGTGTAGTATCTGCGGGGATATCTTATTTGTGTCTGCTTGATGATTTGGCGCCGCCTAGGATACACTGCTTGCTCGAAGAGGGTGCCTCATTTGTGGTGTCGGCTATCGGTGTTAGTTGTTGCACCTCTTCGTTATGTTGGATTTCATGCAGTTGCATCCTTCCACCCCCTTTCTTCGCAGCTGTCGGACCCCACTCATCTTCTACCGCGCTACATCCATTTGGGGAGTCAGGTTTCGTTGGGCGAGAGGTCCCTCCCGTTCAGCCACCGTCTTCGGTGGTCGATCCGTATTCCCAATGCAGCCACCTATCTTCCTTCTTAGGTTGTTCAGTGGACGTAGCAGCTCGGTGTCTTCATCTCTCGCTCTCTCAGTCGCAGTTGCACAACATCTCTATCCTGATGAGGGAGTCGTTCGCTGATATCGTCGAGGATTTGCCTTTGGTGGACGTTGGTGCCTCTGGTCCTCCCTCGGTCTCCTCGCCGTCCTCGTCTGCGATCGGAGGGAGTTCTCCGTCGGGGTGGGAGGGCGCCTCCCTTAGGGGTAGGCGACGGTCTTCAAAGGTCTCTGCATCTCAGTTTGGGGTATCTCTAAGGCGTTTTACGCGGATCCGCTCTCTGCGGGGTTTTCCTGATTTCCTGACATGAAGATTCTATGCTGGAATATTAGGGGCTTGAATTGCCCTCAAAAGCGCTTGTTCCTTGCTAGTTGGATCCGACAGGAAAATCCTGACCTTGTCACTATTTGTGAAACCAAGACGGCAGAGGTTCATCGATCGGTAGTCTCTGAGATCTGGCGTGACACAGTTTCTTTCTTTAAGCCATCATTGCTCTTTGCGGGCGGTATCCTTGTCCTTGGGAGGTCGTCTCTTGGAGTCTACCAGCTTGATGAAGGCACGTTTTCCCTATCCGTCGTCATTCCTCTTTCGGCTAAGCCGATGCCAGCAGTGGTCACCATGGTGTACGGTCCGCACCGCCCGACCCGTCGGGAGGATTTTTTGGAGGACATGAATAGGATCCTTCAGTCTTTCGGGGACCAACACCTTATCATGGGTGATTTCAATTGCCTGTTGTCCTCCTCTGACTCGAGTAATCCTATCTCATGTTCGACTTCTATGCTTGGGTTCCAAAATTTCATTAAATTGAACCAGTTGTATTCTGTTCTGCATCGTGGTGAAGCTTTCTCTTGGTCCAATCGTCGATCTCGCCCGTGCTACCGCTTGCTTGACCATGTGCTTGTCTCCTCGGATCTGCTGGCCTCGCTAAATGACCTCTCTGTTTGTCTTCTCCCTCCGTCTGTCTCTAACCATAGTCAGTTGGTCATCCAATGGGGGCATGGATTTTCTCGCCACATCAAATTTCGATTTGAGCAATGGTGGATCATGGAGCCAGACTTTGAGTCTGTAGTCTGTCTATCTTGGTGTGCCTCGTGCACCGCAGCTAGGGCGGCTACTCGTTGTGTGGTTAAGTGTCACCGCTTGTCTCGAGCAATTAAAGCATGACTTATCTCGGGCATATCAGTAAATTTCAACATCTGGAGGATTGGGAGCATGAGTTGTCGTCGATCCAACAGTCTCTCTCAGACTCGGACTCCCTGTCGAACTCCGGTATTGCCAGCCTAAATGCTAGATCTGCAAAGCTGACTATGCTATTACAGTCGTGGCGCATGAAAGAGGCGATTCGCTGGAGGCAGTGGTCTCGTGCTATTTGGCTTAAAGCAGGTGACGAAAATACTCGCTTTTTTCATTTTGTTGCCTCTCATAGGCATCGAAGGCATGCCATTCCTTCCATCTACAGTGAAGGTGTCTACCATTCAGGAGATCAGGTCCTACCAGCGGTGACTGATTTCTTCATCAAGCTTTATGCCGGAAACCCCGCGGTCGGTGGGTCGATGGGTACGAACTTCATTCGTTGCATCGACCACACGTTATCCAAGTCTTTGCAGGTGTCCTTTTCTGAAGAGGAAATCTTTGCGACAGTAACAACTTTGTTTGGGTGGAAAGCCTCTGGTTTTGATAGTTATCTTGTGGACTTCTATCGCACCTTTTGGACATGTGTTAAGGGTGATATTCTGAGTATGTTCACTGAGTTTCACTGCAACAGTCGGTTACCGTCTATCTATCACCTGGCCATTGTATCTCTTATTCCGAAAGACGTTACGTCGGTGGACATAACGCGGTATCGTCCTATCTTTGTCTTAGGGGGAATCTACCAGATCATCGCTAAGGTATTGGCTACCAGGATGCGCTCTGTCGCTAATCAGATTTTTTCAGATGCTCAATTTGCCTTCATTCCCCATAGACGGCTGCAACATTCATTTATTCTGGCCACGGAGGTGGTTCACTCTCTGAAGTCCAGCGGGATGCCTTTCTTTACTCTTAAACTTGACTTCCACAAAGCGTATGACTCAATGCACTGGCCTTTCCTCTTTCACATGTTGGAGAACTTTGGATTTGGTCGACGCTTTTCTAATTGGGTGTGTGAGTTGGTCACTAATGCACAATCCCAAGTTCAGATTAACGGGGCCTGTGGTAAGCAGTTCAAGGTTGGGCGTGGTATTCGGCAAGGATGCCCTTTGTCTCCTCTGCTTTTTAACGTCGTTTCTGAAGGCATTGTGGTCTTAGTCAAGAGGGCCGTAGGGTGTGGTTTTATTAAGCCACTCAGAGTTCAGGGGTTCCAGAGCAATATTCTTACTTACGCCGATGACATGATTGTTTTCGGCATTGGATCCATCCAACAAATGTTAAGAGTCAAGCTCATCATCCTCTTTTTTCTATCGATGTCGGGCCTCTCGCTAAACAATGATAAGTAATGCATGTCCATGATCAATGTTCCTCCACAAATGCAGGCCATCAGTGATAAGATCTTTCAGTGTGCCACTTCGGATAAGTTTTTCTCCTACCTTGGTCTGCCGCTTCAGCTCCCACGGATTCCATCAGTTGCTTGGAATGCCACTCTACAAAAGGTTCAGACTAAGATCTCAACCTGGCAAGCCTCCTACCTTTCGATTGCTGGCAGACTTACCCTCATCAAGCATGTTTTAAATGCGATGCCAGAATTTCTTATGTCTATGTTCCTTATACCTATGGGGATCAATAAGAAGCTCTCTAGGTTATTGACCAGGTTTCTGTGGTCTGGGCAAGGTAACAATAAAAAGTGTCACCTTGTGGGTTGGGACACTGTAAGGCTGCCGCAGAATAGAGAGGAGTTGGGGATTTCGGATTCTAGGTTATGAAGTATTGTTCTGGTTGTTAAGCAAAGTTGGTTTGCGCATCAACCGGGGTCCCCTTGTGCAAATCTCCTTCAGGCTAAGTATGCATCAGTGGAGTCTTTGTTTGGGGGTCAGCGTGCGATTAGGTCGCCCCTCTCGCATCTGCGTAGATCGTGGATTCAAGCTTGGTCTGTTGTGTGGGGTGGTGAGGGCGACGACGTCACTCAAAGCCAGTTCCTTTGTAGAGCGATCACCCAGAACGACTTCTTCCGCACTAGAGACACCTACCTTTCTTTCTTTCCGACAGGTGTGAATCGGTTCCATACGAGGATTATCTGGGGCAAAGGTCCTCCGAGAGAGAGTGCTTCCTTGCTTGACTTATTTTGCAAGATCGAGTGCAGACGGATAGCTTCCTCAAGTCTATAGGTTTCTGTATTGTGAGTAAATGTGCTCTCTGTGAGGGGGTTGAAGAATCTGCGTTGCACCTATTTTGGGAATGTCAGGTCTTTCAGAATATCTTTAAGGTTACTTGGAATAAGCCGGTAGTGTGCGTGCGTCAAGAGTCTTTCGTTGTGGACCTCTTATGAGGAACCCAACCAGTTTGTAGATGTAAAAGTTGGCGGATCATTTGGAGAACTTGGTTGCTTTCTTCCTGGTGGGTTGTTTGAATGTCGCGCAACAATGCTATTTTTAGGCAGATCCCGATTAACTTCAACAAGTTAGTAAATTATATTCTGGCGGATGTATACGCTTCGTTACACATCTATCTTCCTGATCTTCAGTGCCACTTGCCGCTAAGGCCTCCCTCGGATCCGGACTGATTGCCTCTGTTTTTTATTTATATTTTATGCTCTCTTTTTTGGCTTATGTGTTCTTTGTCGGTTTGGGTCCCGTGTGTTTTGTTTGCCAGTTTCAACGTCTGTTGAACTTGTCATAATGTTGATATCTTTGATTCGTCTCTCTCTCTCTCTCTCTCTCTCTCTCTCTCTATATATATATATATATATATATATATATATATATATGAAAACTGGAATATGGTTAACAAATCAAATATGGTTGCTTGTTGCTGGTATGAATTGAGAGTTTCATTGGTTTTTTTGCATAGCTAGCCCTGCATATGCATTCAGCATGATCCATTTGCTAATAATCAACTCTTAGATTATAATCGGATAAAAAAATATGATTTTTTATGCTTAATTTATGAAAATTCTAAGCCATTGATTTTCAACCCTTAAAAGATCCTTCTTATACATCATAATTGGATCCAAGAGTATGTTTTCACCTCTAAATCACACCCTTACTGTGAAATTTTCAAAAACAAAGTAAAAAAACCTATGAAAATCTTGGATAATACCAATAAGCATATTTGATTACCCTATATATATATATATATATATATATATATATATATATATATATATATAGAGAGAGAGAGAGAGAGTATCTAAATACTGGCTGAACCAGTGTAACCCTAACCCACCCATTTTCTCTCTCTCTCTCTCTCTCTCTCTCTCTCTCTCTCTCTCTCTCTCTCTCTCTCTCTCTCTTTCTCACCCACACCGGAGGACCATTACCACCACCACGGTGGGAGGCCGTCCGGTGGTGCGGCAGGGATGCCGTTCGGTGGGGCAGTGGGGATGTCATCAGACAATGCTAAGAGAGAGAGAGAGAGAGAGGCGTCGGGAGGCCATCTGCCAGTGGGGAGGCAAGCTGTCTGGTGGGGCAGAGGGGCAGCGAGAGGTTGTCCGGCAGGAGGTTGTCAGGTGAGGCGGCGGGAGGTAGAGGGAGGAGAAATGGGAGGTTGTTCAAACCAGCAAAGGGAGGGTGACAGGTGGATGGCAGCAGCTGGTGGCCAGAGATGGGTGGGTGGTGGAGGTTGTGGGAGGGTGGTAAAGGTGGTGGGAGGGAGAAAGGGAAAGAAGAAGAAAAAATGAGTGGGTTAGGGTTGCACACGGTTCCACAAACCAATATCCATATTTGACTGATTTACGTATTCTTAAGAATTCTTTATATCAATGCCTCCAATCACCAACACCATGTCTGTCCCTGTTCCCCAGGTTCATCATAACTGCCACCAAGGTAATGCTGCTGATGGATCAAATTAGTGTCTTCAATGAAGTTTTCACTGCCACGAGTCTTTAAAAAGTACCTTCTTAAGGCAAGTTCGGAAGTGACAAAGATGTAGGAAAAGAGATTAGAAAAATAGTGTGGTTTTTTCAATCTTTCT
Organism: Nuphar pumila; assembly: GCF_984573655.1. NCBI lineage: Eukaryota > Viridiplantae > Streptophyta > Magnoliopsida > Nymphaeales > Nymphaeaceae > Nuphar > Nuphar pumila. The sequence continues at coordinate 131,915,958 of NC_143251.1, forward strand.
AAACTAGAGATTTTTTTTTTAAAAGTACATTTTATAAAAAACAATTTTTTTTTATAAAAAACATTGGTTAAAAAGACCCCTACCAGTTATCACTTAAGCCCCCATGTAGCAGAGGGGTTAAACCTGGGCCTTCAGCTTGGCACGTACCCCGCTTCCCGCTTTGATAGGAAACATTCCTCAATAAAGAGATGGTGAAATATTTCCTACCAAAAAACAACGGTGATTTACAGTTTTCACCATCCATCCCACTTCCCACCTCCCAAAAAGCCTTTTCTACGATGATTTTTCATCATTCACCCACTTCCCAAAAAGCCTTCTCTATGATGATTTTTCACCATTCACCCACCTCCCAAAAAAGAGAGGGTGGTGTATGTTACGATGATTTTTCATCATTCACCCACTTCCC